>NC_040035.1:27491919-27605193 GCF_003713205.1 Coffea eugenioides
ATAATAGGCTCTATATATAGCTGTTTACAGAGTTTGGAGTTATGTAGTATTCTTCAAAAAAGCAAAATAAATAAATGAAGAAGATCACAAATTTGGATTCATGAGAAATAATAATTCACACAGATTATTAATAAAAATAAAAAAAGGGGTCGTAAAGCTTTCATTGTTGAAGATCATTGTCATGACAGCCGCTAATCTTGCCTTACAAGTCCCAAATTGGCCTTTTTATTTGTTCATGAGGTCGGTATTGGACCACTCCTTGTGACCAAAGGAGACAAAAATTTATTGGCTTGGAAAACTTTACAAGTTTGCTGCCACTGCTTGGACCTAAAAAGACGTTAATTATATTGAAGAAGAAGAAGAAGAAGAAGAAGCAGTTTTTTATTAGAGGACATGGAAAAAGAAATGTAACAGAAAGCGAAAAAAACCCGTACAGAACTGAAGATCACTTCGCCTTCTCTTCTTTATTAGTTTCTCATACAGAAAAGAAAAACAAAAGCAAAATTGAACACACACACACACAATCTCTCTGGCAAAATGATGTCCATGTTGTTTTATATATGTTGTATACGTCACAGTCTGAGTTGCCAAGATTGGCAAGGGGGGCCTTAGGGTTATATAGGTCGCAGACTCCTGCTATTCGTTCTCGAGCTGTTTCTCACTGAAAAAAAAAAATATGTGTGAAATAAAAAAAAAAAAAAATTGTTGTTTAGTAGTGGTGTTGTGGTGTTGTTTTCCAATAGATATAACTTTTTGTTAGATAAATACAATGCTGACAAAAAAATTTTTAATTTGGGAAATAACTTATGCTTTTTTTTTTTAAAATTCATCCCGAATTAAAAATCTTCGCATATACAAAAAAAAAAGAAGAAAAATTAAAACACCAAGTAAGAGTTTTATTTCACCCAAAAATAACTTTTAATGTCCTAGAATAAATAGTTTTAAGGGCATTGGAGTTGCTTGCCTTGTTGGAGGGCATTGCTGGGCAACTAGACCTACTCGGGGGGCAAGAAATCGAACGGCTTAAACAAAGGAAGAAATTTACAAGATAAACAACAAAACGAGAATAGTGTAAGCCACAAACATCACTGTCATAACCTTACATGACTGTCAACTTCTCCTCTCTGGCTGGCTCTAGTCTAGACAAGTGTCCGAACTCGTTTCAAGACAGGATTAAAGATGAGTTCAGATTTCGCTGAGCTGATATTACATAGAGATAGCAAAAAGTTCAGTGAAGACTAAAAGTCACATATCCCCACCCCAAAAAAAGAAAGGGCATAGGGATAGAGTTGCTGGTGATAGCGGAAGAGAGAAGGGAAAGGTGAAAAAAGCCTTGGCTTTGCAGGTTTTTGGTTGTGCAATTTTTTGTTTGTATTCAGCGAAACAGAATTGAGCTTTTCTTAGCTTTCATTTGGAAATATGATCATATAAACAATTGGTAGAATATGTATAGTTATGTTTTTCCTGACATTTATTTTTGTAAACTTGGCATAGAAAGAAGATAAGGGAAAAATCATAGAGTGATGAAACGGTCTTTTGGGGATTTGGTGGATTCACCAAATGAGAATGAAAGGCTGAAAAAAGAAACACTTTTATACATAGTTAATTTTTACCACATTGATAGAGTAGACTAACGTATTAATTATGTGATCAACAAGATAATGTGATTAATGACAGAAATTAAACGACAAATAATGAAAAAAATATAACAATTTTGAAAGTGGCATACCTCATATACCTGCCAGGAAAATTTTGCATTTGTCAGGTGATTTTGTCTTTTGGTTTATATATTAGGCTCTATAAATAGCTGTTTACAGAGTTTGGAGTTATGTAGTATTCTTCAAAAATGCAAAATAAATAAATGAAGAAGATCCCAAATTTGGATTCATGAGAAATAATAAAACGCCCAGATTATTAATAAAAATATAAAAAGGGGTCTTAAAGCTTTCATTGTTGAAGATCGTTGTCATGACAGCCGCAAATCTTGCCTTACAAGTCCCAAATTGGCCTTTTTATTTGTTCATGAGGTCGGTATTGGACCACTCCTTGTGACCAAAGGAGACAAAAATTTATTGGCTTGGAAAACTTTACAAGTTTGCTGCCACTGCTTGGACCTAAAAAGACGTTAATTATATTGAAGAAGAAGAAGAAGAAGAAGAAGCAGTTTTTTATTAGAGGACATGGAAAAAGAAATGTAACAGAAAGCGAAAAAAACCCGTACAGAACTGAAGATCACTTCGCCTTCTCTTCTTTATTAGTTTCTCATACAGAAAAGAAAAACAAAAGCAAAATTGAACACACACACACACAATCTCTCTGGCAAAATGATGTCCACGTTGTTTTAATATATGTTGTTTAGTATTTCCAATAAGATATAATTTTTGTTAGATAAATACAATTGCAGACAAAAATTTTTAATTTGGGAAAGAACTTATGCTTTTTTTTTAAAAATTCATCCCGAATTAAAAATCTTCGCATGTACAAAAAAAAAAGAAGAAAAATTAAAACACCAAGTAAGAGTTTTATTTCACCCCAAAATAACTTTTAATGTCATAGAATAAATAGTTTTAAGGGCATTGGAGTTGCTTGCCTTGTTGGAGGGCATTGCTGGGCAACTAGACCTACTCGGGGGGCAAGAAATCGAACGGCTTAAACAAAGGAAGAAATTTACAAGATAAACAACAAAACGAGAATAGTGTAAGCCACAAACATCACTGTCATAACGTTACATGACTGACAACTTCTCCTCTCTGGCTGGCTCTAGTCTAGACAAGTGTCCGAACTCGTTTCAAGACAGGATTAAAGATGAGTTCAGATTTCGCTGAGCTGATATTACATAGAGATGGCAAAAAGTTCAGTGAAGACTAAAAGTCACATATCCCCACCCCAAAAAAAGAAAGGGCACAGGGATAGAGTTGCTGGTGGTAGCGGAAGAGAGAAGGGAAAGGTGAAAAAAGCCTTGGCTTTGCAGTTTTTTGGTTGTGCAGTTTTTTGTTTGTATTCAGCAAAACAGAATTGAGCTTTTCTTAGCTTTCATTTGGAAATATGATCATATAAACAATTGGTAGAATATGTATAGTTATGTTTTTCCTGTCATTTATTTTTGTAAACTTGGCATAGAAAGAAGATAAGGGAAAAATCATAGAGCGATGAAATGGTCTTTTGGGGATTTGGTGGATTCACCAAATGAGAATGAAAGGCTGAAAAAAGAAACACTTTTACACATAGTTAATTTTTACCACATTGATAGAGTAGATTAACGTATTAATTATGTGATCAACAAGATAATGTGATTAATGACAGAAATTAAACGACAAATAATGAAAAAAATATAACAATTTTGAAAGTGGCATACCTCATATACCTGCCAGGAAAATTTTGCATTTGTCAGGTGATTTTGTCTTTTGGTTTATATATTAGGCTCTATATATAGCTGTTTACAGAGTTTGGAGTTATGTAGTATTCTTCAAAAATGCAAAATAAATAAATGAATAAATGAAGAAGATCCCAAATTTGGATTCATGAGAAATAATAATTCGCACAGATTATTAATAAAAATATAAAAAGGGGTCTTAAAGCTTTCATTGTTGAAGATCATTGTCATGACAGCCGCTAATCTTGCCTTACAAGTCCCAAATTGGCCTTTTTATTTGTTCATGAGGTCGGTATTGGACCACTCCTTGTGACCAAAGGAGACAAAAATTTATTGGCTTGGAAAACTTTACTAGTTTGCTGCCACTGCTTGGACCTAAAAAGACGTTAATTATATTGAAGAAGAAGAAGAGAAGAAGCAGTTTTTTCTTAGAGGACATGGAAAAAGAAATGTAACAGAAAGCGAAAAAAACCCGTACAGAACTGAAGATCACTTCGCCTTCTCTTCTTTATTAGTTTCTCATACAGAAAAGAAAAACAAAAGCAAAATTGAACACACACACACACAATCTCTCTGGCAAAATGATGTCCACGTTGTTTTAATATATGTTGTTTAGTATTTCCAATAAGATATAATTTTTGTTAGATAAATACAATTGCTGACAAAAATTTTTAATTTGGGAAAGAACTTATGCTTTTTTTTTTAAATTCATCCCGAATTAAAAATCTTCGCATGTACAAAAAAAAAAGAAGAAAAATTAAAACACCAAGTAAGAGTTTTATTTCACCCCAAAATAACTTTTAATGTCATAGAATAAATAGTTTTAAGGGCATTGGAGTTGCTTGCCTTGTTGGAGGGCATTGCTGGGCAACTAGACCTACTCGGGGGGCAAGAAATCGAACGGCTTAAACAAAGGTAGAAATTTTCAAGATAAAAGACAAAACGAGAATAGTGTAAGCCACAAACATCACTGTCATAACGTTACATGACTGTCAACTTCTCCTCTCTGGCTGGCTCTAGTCTAGACAAGTGTCCGAACTCGTTTCAAGACAGGATTAAAGATGAGTTCAGATTTCGCTGAGCTGATATTACATAGAGATGGCAAAAAGTTCAGTGAAGACTAAAAGTCACATATCCCCACCCCAAAAAAAGAAAGGGCACAGGGATAGAGTTGCTGGTGGTAGCGGAAGAGAGAAGGGAAAGGTGAAAAAAGCCTTGGCTTTGCAGTTTTTTGGTTGTGCAGTTTTTTGTTTGTATTCAGCAAAACAGAATTGAGCTTTTCTTAGCTTTCATTTGGAAATATGATCATATAAACAATTGGTAGAATATGTATAGTTATGTTTTTCCTGTCATTTATTTTTGTAAACTTGGCATAGAAAGAAGATAAGGGAAAAATCATAGAGTGATGAAATGGTCTTTTGGGGATTTGGTGGATTCACCAAATGAGAATGAAAGGCTGAAAAAAGAAACACTTTTACACATAGTTAATTTTTACCACATTGATAGAGTAGATTAACGTATTAATTATGTGATCAACAAGATAATGTGATTAATGACAGAAATTAAACGACAAATAATGAAAAAAATATAACAATTTTGAAAGTGGCATACCTCATATACCTGCCAGGAAAATTTTGCATTTGTCAGGTGATTTTGTCTTTTGGTTTATATATTAGGCTCTATATATAGCTGTTTACAGAGTTTGGAGTTATGTAGTATTCTTCAAAAATGCAAAATAAATAAATGAATAAATGAAGAAGATCCAAATTTGGATTCATGAGAAATAATAATTCGCACAGATTATTAATAAAAATATAAAAAGGGGTCTTAAAGCTTTCATTGTTGAAGATCATTGTCATGACAGCCGCTAATCTTGCCTTACAAGTCCCAAATTGGCCTTTTTATTTGTTCATGAGGTCGGTATTGGACCACTCCTTGTGACCAAAGGAGACAAAAATTTATTGGCTTGGAAAACTTTACTAGTTTGCTGCCACTGCTTGGACCTAAAAAGACGTTAATTATATTGAAGAAGAAGAAGAAGAAGAAGAAGCAGTTTTTTCTTAGAGGACATGGAAAAAGAAATGTAACAGAAAGCGAAAAAAACCCGTACAGAACTGAAGATCACTTCGCCTTCTCTTCTTTATTAGTTTCTCATACAGAAAAGAAAAACAAAAGCAAAATTGAACACACACACACACACAATCTCTCTGGCAAAATGATGTCCACGTTGTTTTAATATATGTTGTTTAGTATTTCCAATAAGATATAATTTTTGTTAGATAAATACAATTGCTGACAAAAATTTTTAATTTGGGAAAGAACTTATGCTTTTTTTTTAAAATTCATCCCGAATTAAAAATCTTCGCATATACAAAAAAAAAGAAGAAAAATTAAAACACCAAGTAAGAGTTTTATTTCACCCCAAAATAACTTTTAATGTCATAGAATAAATAGTTTTAAGGGCATTGGAGTTGCTTGCCTTGTTGGAGGGCATTGCTGGGCAACTAGACCTACTCGGGGGGCAAGAAATCGAACGGCTTAAACAAAGGAAGAAATTTACAAGATAAACAACAAAACGAGAATAGTGTAAGCCACAAACATCACTGTCATAACGTTACATGACTGACAACTTCTCCTCTCTGGCTGGCTCTAGTCTAGACAAGTGTCCGAACTCGTTTCAAGACAGGATTAAAGATGAGTTCAGATTTCGCTGAGCTGATATTACATAGAGATGGCAAAAAGTTCAGTGAAGACTAAAAGTCACATATCCCCACCCCAAAAAAAGAAAGGGCACAGGGATAGAGTTGCTGGTGGTAGCGGAAGAGAGAAGGGAAAGGTGAAAAAAGCCTTGGCTTTGCAGTTTTTTGGTTGTGCTGTTTTTTGTTTGTATTCGGCAAAACAGAATTGAGCTTTTCTTAGCTTTCATTTGGAAATATGATCATATAAACAATTGGTAGAATATGTATAGTTATGTTTTTCCTGTCATTTATTTTTGTAAACTTGGCATAGAAAGAAGATAAGGGAAAAATCATAGAGTGATGAAATGGTCTTTTGGGGATTTGGTGGATTCACCAAATGAGAATGAAAGGCTGAAAAAAGAAACACTTTTATACATAGTTAATTTTTACCACATTGATAGAGTAGATTAACGTATTAATTATGTGATCAACAAGATAATGTGATTAATGACAGAAATTAAACGACAAATAATGAAAAAAATATAACAATTTTGAAAGTGGCATACCTCATATACCTGCTAGGAAAATTTTGCATTTGTCAGGTGATTTTGTCTTTTGGTTTATATATTAGGTGTGACAGCCCCACCTTACCCTGAGGCGAACCAAAGGGTTCGGCGGACCGCCTGCCCAACTCTCGCCAGGACTAACGGTTCGGTATAGAACGAACTAATACATCCCGAAACTTACCAACGCGGGTAAACAAATCAAAATGTTAAAATTACAAAAAAAATAAAATCGAAGTCGGCTATGAATAGTAACCGACCCGTCAGAACCCAACCAAATACCAAGCTAACGTTCCCATCTTGAAACTTAGCATTTACAAGCCAAAGTGGCATACAAAAGTATTCAAAAGTGGATACATGTCTGGTTTGCCAAATCAAAAGGAAAACAGTTCCCAAAAGTACATTTAGGATTTTAATACATGAGCTATACAAAAGATATGTTCAACTAGCTCAATTTGGCAGCCATTTGTCAAATCCAGTCCAAAAGTATTTATTTTCCTGTAAGGAAAACAAAAAGGAACAGAAAGGGGTGAGCTTGCGCTCAATGAGGTACCAAACATATAGCAGAAAAATCATGGCATTTCACACTTAACAAATCAGATACACATGCCAGATGTAAAGTAAAGTAACTAATGATTCACATAGGAAGGATACAGGTGGCTCTCAGGAGCCAGCTTTCCAGCGCAGTACTTGATCCAAGCCGGTTGACTCTCCGTCAACGTATATAGAACCAACGTCCGTAGACCCCACTTTACACCGAATCCCGTTCACCAAACACCCCTTTACCGGGCCCGCTCACCGCAAACGAACAGAAATGGTAATACTCGAGTATACCGGAATCAAGGGTCTCAATACCCAAAGATCCCAAAACAGACTACCGTGGTTCGTTATCTAATCGTCCAGGCCCTTGCCAGCCCGACTCGAATAACTTAGCCACAGGATTTGAGCTCATAGGTCACAGAAATCCGAACAGATGCAGACACAGATAACATATTCAAATTTTGCATAGTAAATTGGCATATGAACAGACAAGAGAACGAGTGTGATAAAGTACACCCTCGTCTCAAACAAATTAAACAGATTGCAGAGCAGAAATCAAGTAACAGCAATGGAGGGGAGTGGTACACTCACCGATTCAAGTACAGATACCTCAAAAGTTTTCACTTCGGATTGGCTTTAATCGCCAAGAAAGCCTAAAATAATCAAAATAAACCAATTGAAGGTTTCATATCCAAAATCGAGTGAACGGAATGCACAAGTGAGGCTCGACTACACATCGTACGCCTTGCCAAATAAATAGTAATGCAAGGGTGGAAAACATGATTTTCTTGGAAACGAAAAGGTAACATGAAGACCTAAGCGCAAACAACCCAAAAGCCCTTCGCTCAAATCACAAGTAAATCCAACTAGACTTTAAGTAAAATTTCGGCAGCATATCCCTTGTGTTTACCTATTTTCCAGCCATCATGGCTTCATTAATTCCTCAAATCAGTCCCAACATCTCACACAAAAGTCATCTCATTTCCCAAAAGCCGTTCACTAGGCTCAAAGTAGTACAAGTACAAAAGTTAGCTAGGAAATGACCGGAATGAAAACAATCCCTAAAACATGCAAACAAATACAAGGAGACTCGATAACGAGTCATAAACCAATGCCAAATATGACCCCAATAGGGTTCCATAAACATATACAAACATTAAAGAAACCAGAAAATTCGAACATGCAATTAACTTTGGCCCTGAAAAAAAAATAGGTTTTGACTTTACTTTGCGGTAATAGCACCAAATGCACTACGATTATCGGATGAAGGTGCAAGATACACCGTTTCGAAGCTAAGATACATGGCTACAATATTACAGAAGGTCACTCAACCCAGTTTCGAGTGTAACCCGGTCAAAAATGCAAGAAACTATACCAGAATCACAAAAACAGATTCACAGAACACATTCTAGCGGAAACATCATAACTCAGGCTCTCCAAGTCCAAATCCAGAAATTCCAAAACCAGCTAAAATCTAAGAAACAGGGATAAATTTCATCAGAAGGCCTCAACAACCAATTCGGAAGCAATTCCAGCCAAAACAACCAATTACAGTCGCAAATCCCAATTTCGGGTAAAACCAGAACAGCAATAGTAATTTCGACTTTTCTCACTCTACGCTACTCTGATTGACCTGAAATTTTGTAGGTACCTCCAAAATGTCATTCCCTACAACTTTCATGTTTTAAGCCAAGGCCAATTCGGCCTCTATCTAGGACCAAAAATTTCGGACAGAATGAAGAACCAAGAACCCTAATTTTCCAGAATTTCTTCCAAAACAGAAATTGATTGCAATTGTCCACTTTTTCCACCTTCTAGATGCCTTATATACCATTTCCAATCATCATATATAGCCACACAATCATGTTCATATTAAAACAGAAAAATCCCCAAAAATAATAAAAGTTCATCAATTCAACCACAACTCAAGATATAACCCATAAATTTGCATCTTATACAACCACTAAGCATGATTTAAGCATCAAATAAGGGAGGAGGGTGGTTCTTCATGACTTACCTTTAAAACAAGAGAGAGAGAGCTATGGGTCACCTCAACCTTCCAAATAACTTCACCAATCACCTCAAAATCACTAAGTGAAGAGGTTTTATGGAACAAAAGTAAGACTAAGTAGTTGTTTTGATGATTTGGAGCAAGATGAAATCAAGAACTTGGAGAGTTTTTTTTCTTCTTCTTGTCAAGAGAGGTTCGGCCACAAGCTTGGAAGAAATGGAAGATTTTTAGTCAATTTTTGGGTTTATGTAATAAATGGTAAAAGGATAAATAGTAAGTCAAATTGAAGATGGAATCTCTAAGTGACACATGTCACTTTCATTAATTACTTGCCTAACTTTTTTTGTCTTTCTCACACCTATGCACTTGGTACCTCTAAATATCTCATAACACCCGATAAATTAAACCCAGTATCCAAAACTTAACCCAACTGGCCGAATTTTACCGAACTTTTCGCACTAGTGGGTCCCACGTCCGGTATACGTTCTTAATTTCTCCAAATCTATTCGATACTAGAAAAATCATCTAAAAACTATATCTGCTCCGTAAAATTATATAAAAAAATTTTCCAATCACGAAAATGCAGAAAACAAGCCATGAAAAATTCTAAAACCTTGAAAATGAAAATTACGGGTTTTCACACTCTCTCCCCCTTAAAGAAATTTCGCCCTCGAAATTTTCTTACCAACGGAATTTTTTTTTAAAATCTAGGGTACCTAACGGATTGTACCTTCTCCGTCCTCAGACGGGTCAGGGACCTGATGCTGCTCTAAAGAATATACTCGAGCTGGTGCCTTTGATCCCGTCCCTTCTCCTTTCGTCTGTCCAGGGTTGCTCTTGGCTGGTTGCTGAGAATTAGGCTTGATTGGTGGCAGAGTCCCTTTCCGCTCGCGCAGGCGAGCTGGACAGTTAGCAATCCGATGTTCGGCGCTTCCACAGCGCAAGCATTTTCCTTCTTTCTTCCAGCAATTGGTTTCAGTATGATTTGGCCCTCCACAATATCCACAGGGACCACGAGTAGCAGAGACTGATCCCCCCTGTGGAACACCACCTGTCACCACCGGTAGCCGTACTTCCCCGTTTCCCTTTCGAACTTTAGGGATTGTACTATTATCCGCTTGTTCTGAGCTGCTCCCAGGAAATCCCCTTTTCTTGGTTTGGAAATTTCTAACTTGTAGCCTCGCACTTTCAACCCGCTGGGCTTTCTCCACCGCATCGCTAAAAGTATTAAGTTGGGCTACCGCCAGATCCTTTTGAATTTCAACATTTAATCCCTGGATGAATCGCCTTATCCGTCTTTGTTCAGTTATAATCAGTTCGGGCGCAAACTTAGACAACCAAGTGAATTGACTCTCATACTCGGCTACGGTCTGAGTTCCTTGGCGAAGTCGAATAAATTCATCTTCCTTCTTTTCTTGGATTAGTGGAGGGAAAAACTTGGCATTAAATTCCCTCATAAAGTTCGCCCACGTCCTCGGGGTTTGTTCTCTTTCCCATTTCATTCGAATGACATTCCACCAGGAACGGGCGGCTCCCTCTAGTTGAAAGACAGCAAATGTTACCTGTCTCTCCTCGGTATAGTGTAAGGCAGCGAAAATATCGATCATCATCTCCAGCCACTTCTCAGCCACGTCAGGATCAGGACCTCCAAGAAATTTGGGTGGGGAGAACTTCTGAAATCTCTCAAGGGCTCTATCCTCGCCCTCTATGTGATTACCAGGATTCCCAGGGTTGGGGTTAGGGTTTTGACCTTGTTGGTGCACCACTTGGGCTAGCAAATCAGTCATTTGTTGCATGGCAGCAGCTATTTGGACATTGGGGTCAACCCTAGGTTCAGGGTTTGGTTCATATGAGGTTTCTCCAGTGCGCCTCTCAGATATAGGTTGCCTAATTCCACGCCCGCGCCCCCGTCCACTACGAGTGCCTTCCATTGGTCTAATTGATGAGAACATGAAGATTTGGATCCCTTTGAAGTTCAAGGAAATTTGTTTGATAGTTGATGGTGCAATCGGGCTTAAGAATCATTGAAGATTTGTCATGCTTATTTCTTGTTATTTATTTAATTAAGTTTTCAGCAAATATTGTTAGTTAATTAGAGTTAGTCTTGAGTTATTTTTGAGTCCTTAATAAGGGGAATAAAGGCTAAGGTCATGTTGACCATAGTTAAACCTATTTGAGTTAGTTTCCTATTCTAATTGAATTAGAGTTTTAGAAAAGTAGTTAATTGTTTCCAAATTTATTTAGGAAGTTGTGTCAAGTCAAATTAGGAAGCTTGTATTGTTTCCAATTTAGATTAGGATTTTGAGTCTTGTAAGGCTATAAATAACCAACTTTATTTAACTATTGGGACACATGATATTGAAGATGAATTAATAAAAAGAGAGTTGTCTCCTTTTATGGAGTTCCTTGATGGAACTTGAGTTTCTTCTTGAACTGTATCAAGTATTTAGCTTGGATACTTGTGGTGTTCAAGACAAGATGATCACATCATCTTGTTCTTTCAAGCCAATAACCAATCCGCTAGGTTTTTAGAGACGGGTTCTCTTTAGGTCTAGTAAGGTAGTTATTGTTCCATAACCAATAACCAATCCACTAGGTTTTGAGAGACGGGTTCTCTTTAGGTCTAGCAAGGTAGTTATTGTTCCATAGCCTGATCAAGATAGATCCTTCCGCTGCCTGATCGACTTGGTTCTTCAAGACAGGTTCTTGCTGGGTCGAGTTCGTATCACTAATAAATCTAGGGTCGGAGCGGGAATATAATATTAAACATAGGTAAGCAAAAGCAAGTAGCAAAAGGTACGCACAGATCAAAAGTATACATATATAACATAGCTGTACCAAACAAGCCACACAGTAGCAATCAATTAGATACAAATATAAAAAAAATCCATGAAAGTAGCGGGGTCATCCAGAGTACTATAGACAAACTAGGTCATAAGTACAACAATAACTAACGAAAATCTTTTCCCCTCTAGGGCTCCATCCCTAATCTCAATTCCACGAGAATGCCCCAATTTATATCTTAATCCAAGTTAATCATGTTTACTAACTTCCGAAAAAACTACACGAAATTCCATAGAATCACATTTATAGTTCGCCCAAGTCTTTTCTAACCTAGGCTCTCCTCTTTCGTACCCGGGCGCAAGAATCCCATCTAAGATAATTCACAACTCGAGCCGGCCGGTCCCAAGAGTAAAGCATCCATATTAAGGATTCCTACCCGACATACATACCTAACTTCCTCAAATTTCATGAAAACAATTTTTACACTTATAACATGCCCAGTTCATATCTTACGCTCAAACGAGCACTTAGACATATTCACGAATTCAGGACCATAACACCACTGGCCCAAGCTCACTCCGCGCAGAGACCACGCGAAGTGGCTCTGATACCAACTGTGACAGCCCCACCTCCCCCTAAGGCGAACCAGAGGGTTCGGCAGGCCGCCTGCCCAGCTCTCGCCGGGACTCAGTCGTTCACTACAATCCTCAAATAAATTACAAGAATAAACCTCAAATATTACATCAAATTCTCCACTAATTACATGTCAAAAGCAAAGCGAAAATAATTTCCAACTATACATAAAATGATTTCCAAATCCAAATTATACAAAACATAGGCCATCCAGTCACGTGCACAAGTACTACAAGTCCTTCCTTCGCCTTGAGCCCTGTGGAGGGGAATAAAATATTTTTGGGGTGAGCTAGAAGCTCAGCGAGTAACCAGTAAAATCATTAAACAAATATATTTCACAATGTTGCATTTCGATCATTTCGATGATGTCATGACTCAGAGATCAAATGTTCGTTTAGTGCTCTCGTGAGCCAGGGAAATCATAGCACTTGAACACCCAACGCTCAAATAGATCATTTAACATTAACATTAACATTAAGAGGGAGCCCCTTTTTGAGCTCCGGAGCCATTTGCTCCGTCATGTCACGAACTCACGAAAATGGTGGAGACGTTGGTGTCCAGCACAAGACTTTCCCAGAACTCATTGAAACCAAATCATGTCATGAATTCACATGCAAGCACGCATGAGATGCAATCGAGTACATAATGCAAGAAACATTTCACAAGTACTGTGGAAATAGTTTAGGGTCACTCACCTCCATGGCTCAAAAATCATCCATCAAATATCATTGCCTTGCTCAAATCCAAGTCTTAGATCACAAACCCTATGCAAACAGGTCCCTTCAAAGTTCGGATAGCACTTCCCTTGAATTTACTAACTTTTCCAGCCATCATGGCTTCATTATTTTTCTCATTCAAACCCAAAGGTACACACATAACAACAAGTTCATCCAATAGCCATTCAGCAAGCTCCAAGTAGTACTAGTACAAGTCAAGCTAGTAAAAAGTCCGGAAATGAAAGTTAAGCTCAAAACCAGAAAAATAGTTTTGACGTCATTTTGCGGTAATGGCACCAATGGCACTACGATGGTCGGATGAAGGTGCAAGATACACCGTTTCGAAGCTAAGAGACAGGGCTACAATATTGCAGAAGGTCACTCAACCCAGTTTCGAGTGTAACCCAGTCAAAAATGCAAGAAACTATACCAGAATCACAAAAATAGATTCACAGAACGCATTCTAGCGGAAACATCATAACTCAGGCTCTCCAAGTCAAAATCCAGAAATTCCAAAACCAGCTGAAAGCTAAGAAACAGGGATAAATTTTCTAATCAAGAAAATGCAGAAAACAAGTCATGAAAAATTCTAAAACCTAGAAAATGAAAATTACGGGTTCTTGACTTGATTGGTACAAGAGGGAATGTCGAGGACGACATTCTTTTAAGGATGGGAGTTTGTGACGCCCCGAAAGAATGAGTGTGAGAACCCGTAATTTTCATTTTCTAGGTTTTAGAATTTTTCATGGCTTATTTTCTGCATTTTCGTGATTAGAAAATTTTTTTATATAATTTTACGGAGCAGATATAGTTTTTAGATGATTTTTCTAGTATCGAATAGATTTGGAGAAATTAAGAACGTATACCGGACGTGGGACCCACTAGTGCGAAAAGTTCGGTAAAATTCGGCCAGTTAGGTTAAGTTTTGGATACTGGGTTTAATTTATCGGGTGTTATGAGATATTTAGAGGTACCAAGTGCATAGGTGTGAGAAAGACAAAAAAAGTTAGGCAAGTAATTAATGAAAGTGACATGTGTCACTTAGAGATTCCATCTTCAATTTGACTTACTATTTATCCTTTTACCATTTATTACATAAACCCAAAAATTGACTAAAAATCTTCCATTTCTTCCAAGCTTGTGGCCGAACCTCTCTTGACAAGAAGAAGAAAAAAAACTCTCCAAGTTCTTGATTTCATCTTGCTCCAAATCATCAAAACAACTACTTAGTCTTACTTTTGTTCCATAAAACCTCTTCACTTAGTGATTTTGAGCTGATTGGTGAAGTTATTTGGAAGGTTGAGGTGACCATAGCTCTCTCTCTCTTGTTTTAAAGGTAAGTCATGAAGAACCACCCTCCTCCCTTATTTGATGCTTAAATCATGCTTAGTGGTTGTATAAGTTGCAAATTTATGGGTTATATCTTGAGTTGTGGTTGAATTGATGAACTTTTATTATTTTTGGGGATTTTTCTGTTTTAATATGAACATGATTGTGTGGCTATATATGATGATTGGAAATGGTATATAAGGCATCTAGAAGGTGGAAAAAGTGGACAATTGCAATCAATTTCTGTTTTGGAAGAAATTCTGGAAAATTAGGGTTCTTGGTTCTTCATTCTGTCCGAAATTTTTGGTCCTAGATAGAGGCCGAGTTGGCTTTGACTTAAAACATGAAAGTTGTAGGTAATGACATTTTGGAGGTGCCTACAAAATTTCAGGTCAATCGGAGTAGCGTAGAGTGAGAAAAGTCGAAATTACTATTGCTGTTCTGGTTTTACCCGAAATTGGGATTTGCGACTGTAATTGGTTGTTTTGGCTGGAATTGCTTCCGAATTGGCTGTTGAGGCCTTCTGATGAAATTTATCCCTGTTTCTTAGCTTTCAGCTGGTTTTGGAATTTCTGGATTTTGACTTGGAGAGCCTGAGTTATGATGTTTCCGCTAGAATGCGTTCTGTGAATCTGTTTTTGTGATTCTGGTATAGTTTCTTGCATTTTTGACTGGGTTACACTCGAAACTGTCTTGTGTGACCTTCTGAAATATTGTAGCCCTGTCTCTTAGCTTCGAAACGGTGTATCTTTCACCTTCATCCGGCCATTGGTGCCATTACCGCAAAATGACGTCAAAACTGTTTTTCTGGTTTTGAGCTTAACTTTCATTTCCGGACTTTTCCCTAGCTTGACTTGTACTAGTACTACTTGGAGCTTGCTGAATGGCTATTGGATGAACTTGTTGTTATGTGTGTACCTTTGGGTTTGAATGAGAAAAATAATGAAGCCATGATGGCTGGAAAAGTTAGTAAATTCAAGGGAAGTGTTGTCCGAACTTTGAAGGGACCTGTTTGCATAGGGTTTGTGATCTAAGACTTGGATTTGAGCAAGGCAATGATATTTGATGGATGATTTCTGAGCCATGGAGGTGAGTGACCCTAAACTATTTCCAAAGTACTTGTGAAATGTTTCTTGCATTATGTACTCGATTGCATCTCATGCGTGCTTGCATGTGAATTCATGACATGATTTGGCTTCAATGAGTTCTGGGAAAGTCTTGTGCTGGACACCAACGTCTCCACCATTTTCGTGAGTTCGTGACATGACGGAGCAAATGGCTCCGGAGCTCAAAAAGGGGCTCCCTCTTAATGTTAATGTTAATGTTAAATGATCTATTTGAGCGTTGGGTGTTCAAGTGCTATGATTTCCCTGGCTCACGAGAGCACTAAACGAACATTTGATCTCTGAGTCATGACATCATCGAAATGATCGAAATGCAACATTGTGAAATATATTTGTTTAATGATTTTACTGGTTACTCGCTGAGCTTCTAGCTCACCCCAAAAATATTTTATTCCCCTCCACAGGGCTCAAGGCGAAGGAAGGACTTGTAGTACTTGTGCACGTGATTGGATGGCCTATGTTTTGTATAATTTGGATTTGAAAATCATTTTATGTATAGTTGGAAATTATTTTCGCTTTGCTTTTGACATGTAATTAGTGGAGAATTTGATGTAATATTTGAGGTTTATTCTTGTAATTTATTTGAGGATTGTAGTGAACGACTGAGTCCCGGCGAGAGCTGGGCAGGCGGCCTGCCGAACCCTCTGGTTCGCCTTAGGGGGTGGTGGGGCTGTCACAGTTGGTATCAGAGCCACTTCGCGTGGTCTCTGCGCGGAGTGAGCTTGGGCCAGTGGTGTTATGGTCCTGATTTCGTGAATATGTCTAAGTGCTCGTTTGAGCGTAAGATATGAATTGGGCATGTTATAAGTGTAAAAATTGTTTTCATGAAATTTGAGGAAGTTAGGTATGTATGTCGGGTAGGAATCCTTAATATGGATGCTTTACTCTTGGGACCGGCCGGCTCGAGTTGTGAATTATCTTAGATGGGATTCTTGCGCCCGGGTACGAAAGAGGAGAGCCTAGGTTAGAAAAGACTTGGGCGAACTATAAATGTGATTCTATGGAATTTCGTGTAGTTTTTTCGGAAGTTAGTAAACATGATTAACTTGGATTAAGATATAAATTGGGGCATTCTCGTGGAATTGAGATTAGGGATGGAGCCCTAGAGGGGAAAAGATTTTCGTTAGTTATTGTTGTACTTATGACCTAGTTTGTCTATAGTACTCTGGATGACCCCGCTACTTTCATGGATTTTTTTTTATATTTGTATCTAATTGATTGCTACTGTGTGGCTTGTTTGGTACAGCTATGTTATATATGTATACTTTTGATCTGTGCGTACCTTTTGCTACTTGCTTTTGCTTACCTATGTTTAATATTATATTCCCGCTCCGACCCTAGATTTATTAGTGATACGAACTCGACCCAGCAAGAACCTGTCTTGAAGAACCAAGTCGATCAGGCAGCGGAAGGATCTATCTTGATCAGGCTATGGAACAATAACTACCTTGCTAGACCTAAAGAGAACCCGTCTCTCAAAACCTAGTGGATTGGTTATTGGTTATGGAACAATAACTATCTTACTAGACCTAAAGAGAACCCGTCTCTAAAAACCTAGCGGATTGGTTATTGGCTTGAAAGAACAAGATGATGTGATCATCTTGTCTTGAACACCACAAGTATCCAAGCTAAATACTTGATACAGTTCAAGAAGAAACTCAAGTTCCATCAAGGAACTCCATAAAAGGAGACAACTCTCTTTTTATTAATTCATCTTCAATATCATGTGTCCCAATAGTTAAATAAAGTTGGCTATTTATAGCCTTACAAGACTCAAAATCCTAATCTAAATTGGAAACAATACAAGCTTCCTAATTTGACTTGACACAACTTCCTAAATAAATTTGGAAACAATTAACTACTTTTCTAAAACTCTAATTCAATTAGAATAGGAAACTAACTCAAATAGGCTTAACTATGGTCAACATGACCTTAGCCTTTATTCCCCTTATTAAGGACTCAAAAATAACTCAAGACTAACTCTAATTAACTAACAATATTTGCTGAAAACTTAATTAAATAAATAACAAGAAATAAGCATGACAAATCTTCAATGATTCTTAAGCCCGATTGCACCATCAACTATCAAACAAATTTCCTTGAACTTCAAAGGGATCCAAATCTTCATGTTCTCATCAATTAGACCAATGGAAGGCACTCGTAGTGGACGGGGCCGCGGGCGTGGAATTAGGCAACCTATATCTGAGAGGCGCACTGGAGAAACCTCATGTGAACCAAACCCTGAACCTAGGGTTGACCCCAATGTCCAAATAGCTGCTGCCATGCAGCAAATGACTGATTTGCTAGCCCAAGTGGTGCACCAACAAGGTCAAAACCCTAACCCCAACCCTGGGAATCCTGGTAATCACATAGAGAGCGAGGATAGAGCCCTTGAGAGATTTTAGAAGTTCTCCCCACCCAAATTTCTTGGAGGTCCTGATCCTGACGTGGCTGAGAAGTGGCTGGAGAAGATGATCGATATTTTCGCTGCCTTACACTATACCGAGGAGAGACAGGTAACATTTGCTGTCTTTCAACTAGAGGGAGCCGCCCGTTCCTGGTGGAATGTCATTCGAATGAAATGGGAAAGAGAACAAACCCCGAGGACGTGGGCGAACTTTATGAGGGAATTTAATGCCAAGTTTTTCCCTCCTCTAATCCAAGAAAAGAAGGAAGATGAATTTATTCGATTTCGCCAAGGAACTCAGACCGTAGCCGAGTATGAGAGTCAATTCACTCGGTTGCCTAAGTTTGCGCCCGAACTGATTATAACTGAACAAAGACGGATAAGGCGATTCATCCAGGGATTAAATGTTGAAATTCAAAAGGATCTGGCGGTAGCCCAACTTAATACTTTTAGCGATGCGGTGGAGAAAGCCCAGCGGGTTGAAAGTGCGAGGCTACAAGTTAGAAATTTCCAAACCAAGAAAAGGGGATTTCCTGGGAGCAGCTCAGAACAAGCGGATAATAGTACAATCCCTAAAGTTCGAAAGGGAAACGGGGAAGTACGGCTACCGGTGGTGACAGGTGGTGTTCCACAGGGGGGATCAGTCTCTGCTACTCGTGGTCCCTGTGGATATTGTGGAGGGCCAAATCATACTGAAACCAATTGCTGGAAGAAAGAAGGAAAATGCTTGCGCTGTGGAAGCGCCGAACATCGGATTGCTAACTGTCCAGCTCGCCTGCGCGAGCGGAAAGGGACTCTGCCACCAATCAAGCCTAATTCTCAGCAACCAGCCAAGAGCAACCCTGGACAGACGAAAGGAGAAGGGACGGGATCAAAGGCACCAGCTCGAGTATATTCTTTAGAGCAGCATCAGGTCCCTGACCCGTCTGAGGACGGAGAAGGTACAATCCGTTAGGTACCCTAGATTTTAAAAAAAAATTCCGTTGGTAAGAAAATTTCGAGGGCGAAATTTCTTTAAGGGGGAGAGAGTGTGAAAACCCGTAATTTTCATTTTCAAGGTTTTAGAATTTTTCATGGCTTGTTTTCTGCATTTTCGTGATTGGAAAATTTTTTTATATAATTTTACGGAGCAGATATAGTTTTTAGATGATTTTTCTAGTATCGAATAGATTTGGAGAAATTAAGAACGTATACCGGACGTGGGACCCACTAGTGCGAAAAGTTCGGTAAAATTCGGCCAGTTGGGTTAAGTTTTGGATACTGGGTTTAATTTATCGGGTGTTATGAGATATTTAGAGGTACCAAGTGCATAGGTGTGAGAAAGACAAAAAAAGTTAGGCAAGTAATTAATGAAAGTGACATGTGTCACTTAGAGATTCCATCTTCAATTTGACTTACTATTTATCCTTTTACCATTTATTACATAAACCCAAAAATTGACTAAAAATCTTCCATTTCTTCCAAGCTTGTGGCCGAACCTCTCTTGACAAGAAGAAGAAAAAAAAACTCTCCAAGTTCTTGATTTCATCTTGCTCCAAATCATCAAAACAACTACTTAGTCTTACTTTTGTTCCATAAAACCTCTTCACTTAGTGATTTTGAGGTGATTGGTGAAGTTATTTGGAAGGTTGAGGTGACCCATAGCTCTCTCTCTCTTGTTTTAAAGGTAAGTCATGAAGAACCACCCTCCTCCCTTAATTGATGCTTAAATCATGCTTAGTGGTTGTATAAGATGCAAATTTATGGGTTATATCTTGAGTTGTGGTTGAATTGATGAACTTTTATTATTTTTGGGGATTTTTCTGTTTTAATATGAAAATGATTGTGTGGCTATATATGATGATTGGAAATGGTATATAAGGCATCTAGAAGGTGGAAAAAGTGGACAATTGCAATCAATTTCTGTTTTGGAAGAAATTCTGGAAAATTAGGGTTCTTGGTTCTTCATTCTGTCCGAAATTTTTGGTCCTAGATAGAGGCCGAGTTGGCTTTGACTTAAAAAATGAAAGTTTTAGGTAATGACATTTTGGAGGTGCCTACAAAATTTCAGGTCAATCGGAGTAGCGTAGAGTGAGAAAAGTCGAAATTACTATTGCTGTTCTGGTTTTACCCGAAATTGGGATTTGCGACTGTAATTGGTTGTTTTGGCTGGAATTGCTTCCGAATTGGTTGTTGAGGCCTTCTTATGAAATTTATCCCTGTTTCTTAGCTTTCAGTTGGTTTTGGAATTTCTGGATTTGGACTTGGAGAGCCTGAGTTATGATGTTTCCGCTAGAATGCGTTCTGTGAATCTGTTTTTGTGATTCTGGTATAGTTTCTTGCATTTTTGACCTGGTTACACTCAAAACTGGGTTGAGTAACCTTCTGTAATATTGTAACCCTGTCTCTTAGCTTCAAAAAGGTGTATCTTTCACCTTCATCCGACCATCGTAGTGCCATTGGTGCCATTACCGCAAAATGACGTCAAAACTATTTTTCTGGTTTTGAGCTTAACTTTCATTTCCGGACTTTTCCCTAGCTTGACTTGTACTAGTACTACTTGGAGCTTGCTGAATGGCTATTGGATGAACTTGTTGTTGTGTGTGTACCTTTGGGTTTGAATCAGAAAAATAATGAAGCCATGATGGCTGGAAAAGTTAGTAAATTCAAGGGAAGTGCTGTCCGAACTTTGAAGGGACCTATTTGCATAGGGTTTGTGATCTAAGACTTGGATTTGAGCAAGGCAATGATATTTGATGGATGATTTCTGAGCCATGGAGGTGAGTGACCCTAAACTATTTCCAAAGTACTTGTGAAATGTTTCTTGCATTATGTACTCGATTGCATCTCATGCGTGCTTGCATGTGAATTCATGACATGATTTGGCTTCAATGAGTTCTGGGAAAGTCTTGTGCTGGACACCAACGTCTCCACCATTTTCGTGAGTTCGCGACATGACGGAGCAAATGGCTCCAGAGCTCAAAAAGGGGCTCCCTCTTAATGTTAATGTTAATGTTAAATGATCTATTTGAGCATTTGGTGTTCAAGTGCTATGATTCCCCTGGCTCACGAGAGCACTAAACGAACATTTGATCTCTGAGTCATGACATCATCGAAATGATCGAAATGCAACATTGTGAAATATATTTGTTTAATGATTTTACTGGTTACTCGCTGAGCTTCTAGCTCACCCCAAAAATATTTTATTCCCCTCCACAGGGCTCAAGGCGAAGGAAGGACTTGTAGTACTTGTGCACGTGACTGGATGGCCTATGTTTTGTATAATTTGGATTTGGAAATCATTTTATGTATAGTTGGAAATTATTTCCGCTTTGCTTTTGACATGTAATTAGTGGAGAATTTGATGTAATATTTGAGGTTTATTCTTGTAATTTATTTGAGGATTGTAGTGAACGAATGAGTCCCGGCGAGAGCTGGGCAGGCGGCCTGCCGAACCCTCTGGTTCGCCTTAGGGGGAGGTGGGGCTGTCACATTAGGCTCTATATATAGCTGTTTACAGAGTTTGGAGTTATGTAGTATTCTTCAAAAATGCAAAATAAATAAATGAATAAATGAAGAAGATCCCAAATTTGGATTCATGAGAAATAATAATTCGCACAGATTATTAATAAAAATATAAAAAGGGGTCTTAAAGCTTTCATTGTTGAAGATCATTGTCATGACAGCCGCTAATCTTGCCTTACAAGTCCCAAATTGGCCTTTTTATTTGTTCATGAGGTCGGTATTGGACCACTCCTTGTGACCAAAGGAGACAAAAATTTATTGGCTTGGAAAATTTACTAGTTTACTGCCACTGCTTGGACCTAAAAAGACGTTAATTATATTGAAGAAGAAGAAGACTAAGAAGCAGTTTTTTCTTAGAGGACATGGAAAAAGAAATGTAACAGAAAGCGAAAAAAACCCGTACAGAACTGAAGATCACTTCGCCTTCTCTTCTTTATTAGTTTCTCATACAGAAAAGAAAAACAAAAGCAAAATTGAACACACACACACACACACACACACAATCTCTCTGGCAAAATGATGTCCACGTTGTTTTAATATATGTTGTTTAGTATTTCCAATGAGATATAATTTTTGTTAGATAAATACAGTTGCTGACCAAAATTTTTAATTTGGGAAAGAACTTTTGCTCTTTCTTTTTCAGATTCATCCCGAATTAAAAATCTTCGCATGTACAAAAAAAAAGAAGAAAAATTAAAACACCCAGTAAGAGTTTTATTTCACCCCAAAATAACTTTTAATGTCATAGAAGAAATAGTTTTAAGGGCATTGGAGTTGCTTGCCTTGTTGGAGGGCATTGTTGGGCAACTAGACCTACTCGGGGGGCAAGAAATCGAACGGCTTAAACAAAGGTAGAAATTTACAAGATAAAAGACAAAACGAGAATAGTGTAAGCCACAAACATCACTGTCATAACGTTACATGACTGACAACTTCTCCTCTCTGGCTGGCTCTAGTCTAGACAGGTGTCCGAACTCGTTTCAATACAGGATTAAAGATGAGTTCAGATTTCGCTGAGCGGATATTACATAGAGATGGCAAAAAGTTCAGTGAAGACTAAAAGTCACATATCCCCACCCCAAAAAAAGAAAGGGGACAGGGATAGAGTTGTTGGTGGTAGCGGAAGAGAGAAGGGAAAGGGGAAAAAAGCCTTGGCTTTGCAGTTTTTTGGCTGTGCAGTTTTTTGTTTGTATTCAGGAAAACAGAATTGAGCTTTTCTTATCTTCCATTTGAAAATATGATCATATAAACAATTGGTAGAATATGTATAGTTACGTTTTTCCTATCATTTATTTTTGTAAACTTGGCATAGAAAGAAGATAATGGAAAAATCATAGAGTGATGAAATGGTCTTTTGGGGATTTGGTGGATTCACCAAATGAGAATGAAAGGCTGAAAAAAGAAACGCTTTTATACATAGTTAATTTTTACCACATTGATAGAGTAGATTAACATATTAATTATGTGATCAACAAGATAATGTGATTAATGACAAAAATTAAACGACAAATAATGAAAAAATATAACAATTTTGAAAGTGGCATACCTCATGTACTTGCCAGGAAGATTTTGCAATTGTCAGGTGATTTTGCCTTTTGGTTTATATATTAGGCTCTATATATAGCTGTTTACAGAGTTTGGAGTTATGTAGTGTTCTTCAAAAATGAAAAATAAATAAATGAATAAATGAAGAAGATCACAAATTTGGATTCATGAGAAATAATAATTCGCACAGATTATTAATAAAACTATAAAAAGGGGTCTTAAAGCTTTCATTGTTGAAGATCATTGTCATGACAGCCGCTAATCTTGCCTTACAAGTCCCAATTTGGCCTTTTTATTTGTTCATTAGGTCGGTATTGGACCACTCCCAGTGACCAAAGGAGACAAAAATTTATTGGCTTGGAAAACTTTACTAGTTTGCTGCCCTTTCTTGGACCCGAAAAGACATTAATTATATTGAAGAAGAAGAAGAAGAAGAAGAAGAAGAAGAAGAAGCAGCTTTTTCTTAGAGGACATGGACAAAGAAATGTAGCAGAAAGCGAAAAAAATCCGTACAGAACTGAAGATCACTTCGCCTTCTCGTCTTTTTTAGTTTCTCATACAGAAAAGAAAAACAAAAGCAAAATTGAACACACAATCTCTCTGGCAAAATGATGTCCACGTTGTTTTAATATACGTTGTTTAGTATTTCCAATAAGATATAATTTTTGTTAGATAAATACAGTTGTTGACAAAAATTTTTAATTTGGGAAAGAACTTTTGCTCTTTTTTTTTAGATTCATCCCGAATTAAAAATCTTCACATGTACAAAAAAAAGAAGAAAAAGTAAAATACCCAGTAAGAGTTTTATTTCACCCCAAAATAACTTTTAATGTCATAGAAGAAATAGTTTTAGGGCATTGGAGTTGCTTGCCTTGTTGGAGGGCATTGCTGGGCAACTAGACCTACTCGGGGGGCAAGAAATCGAACGGCTTAAACAAAGGTAGAAATTTACAAGATAAAAGACAAAACGAGAATAGTGTAAGCCACAAACATCACTGTCATAATGTGAAAAACTAATACGACGATGAATCATTGTAGTATCAATAATTTTGTGCTTCCGAAAGCTGGGTCCAATTTGTCATATTATGTAGGGGGTCATTATCAAGCCCATCACCATTAGTCTATTAGCCATGGATTAAAAAATGAAATTGTGTGCTTTTTTTTTCTCGTGTTTCTAAATTCTAGTGTTGTACTTGACATACAAAGGATGTTGCTTAATTCTCGATGATTAGAGAATGCAGCTTCCTTTGTTTGACTTGATGTAACAATTTTTTTCAGGTAGTATAGCAATATTGGATGCTCCCAATTGATCTTCAACTTCATTTGTCCACATGAAAAAGCTTTGCTTTTAGTTTCCATTTGGATAGCTATTTTTTGAATTTTTTTAAAAATATATATATTGTAATAAATTGATGTATTTGAGATAAAAAGGTGATTAAGAAATGTGGTCATGGAAAATATAAAAATTGTTTCTTAGAAAATAACATGCCAAGTTTGACACTAGTATTTCATGGGAAGGAAAATATACAGATTTTCCAAACATTTAGGCGCATAAAGTTGTTTTTCTGGGCATCACAGGCAAAATTATTACGTTTGTGCCTAATTTCTTCTTCTTGTTCTTCTTCTTCTTTGTTACAAGCCGAGCTTATGAACCTCCATTTCATGGATACATGAGGCTTCTCTGATTGAGAATTGAGAGATTGTGTACATAATATTAAACTTTCCTGGTTGTTGCAATTAAAAGAGATTGATGAGATGCTGTGAAACGATAGATGCCACTGGAATTAAAGAAGTAAAATTGTCAACTCTTCATTATTTTCCTTTGCTTGAACATCCTTTGATTTGTAAACATATTTACCCAGATTTATATTGAAAAAATAGCAATATTTACAAAAAGGAAAAAAAAAATTAAAGACTAACTTTTTGCCTTTCCAACTTAGTC
Source organism: Coffea eugenioides (assembly GCF_003713205.1). Taxonomy (NCBI): domain Eukaryota; kingdom Viridiplantae; phylum Streptophyta; class Magnoliopsida; order Gentianales; family Rubiaceae; genus Coffea; species Coffea eugenioides. The sequence goes on from NC_040035.1 coordinate 27,517,069, forward strand.
AGATGCTCAAATTACTCTTTCAATCACCAATCTACCGTTCCAGATGTTACTATGCTGTTACAAAATATATAATAATCTAACCTCAAATTTAGAAAAATCAATATTGTTTTACTAGAGAAGTCAAGCTGTGAAGATTTAATTATATGTACACATGTAGGGAAAAAATTAGGAAGGAAAGAATTAGAATATTCTAAACATAGCAAAAGTGCATAACTTATCATTTTAAAAAAAAAGAAAAACAGAGAGAAATATGCAAAATTTAGTGGGATTTATAATGTTAAGAAACTTAAATCGCATCTAACTTGACATATGTATACATACACTCACTTTCGTTATCCTCTGCATTTTAATATTTTCCTAAATTAGTTTTACTATTGTCAAAAAATTAACACTTGAAACTATCTTAATAGTAAAATCCAAGTCGATAAACTGGAAAAATAAACCAAAAATCCACCAAGAGTTCTAACATAGTGCCAATACTTTGTCATTTTTCATCAGATCTTCATAGCTTTCCCAGCATCACATGCTGCAGGCTCAGGCTTTTCAACCCTTCAGTAACCTCCCTTGAGGTTTCCAGCAATTACGAAGAGCTCCCCTCAATTTTCAAGAATTACACATACCTCCTTTGCTTTTAAGATTTATGTAACAATATAGACCCAATAGTTTATAATTTTTCACAAATATCCTAAACTAACCTTCTTCAGAGAATAAGACAAAATAAAACAAGATTTTAATCTTTAATTTCTTGTACGGGTCATAATTACTAAAACAAACAAAGCCCAGCGACTCTAACTCATCTCAAAATTCATTACTTGCTAATTCTTGTCTAATGCAACTCACTACCACCACTACCAATATTAAACTAAGAAATGCCTCTAGGTCCCTAAAAATATAATTCATCGTTGCTCTAGCACTCTTAGAAAATAGAGACAAAATTCTACCTTTATAGTAAAATCACAATCAATAAGTAAATAAAGAGAGAACCAATGGGTAATTGCTAGACTTTTTTTGATTAACAAATATAATAGTCACATCTTTATGTTTCAACTCTCAATTTTATTTTTTTCCTATATCACTACTACCTTTTTCATCTTCCCCTAGTTTGACAATAAAATCCACAGTCTGCACCTTGTTAATTTGGTAACTTCAATTGGCTAACATTTGTAAGGAGTAAAACTATTGGGGAAAAAAAAGAAAGGGTCTAAAATTTTTATAGTAAGAAAGAGACAAGAGAAACAAAAAATACAGATAAATTTTGTAGATGGTAAAAAATTGATAGTGGTATGGTTTGTAACAATGACGCGCGATATTTGGTGGGAGGGAGGAGCAATTGTAGGAGAAAAAGAGAGAAGAATATAATAGAGGGAGGGAGGGGGAAAGGAAGAGATGAAAATTAGAAAATTGATGGAGATTGTTTTTTGAGATTAGAAAATGGCAAGTAGAATAATAAGAAATATTTTTCAGTTTTGAATGTCCCTTTATAAATTAACTATTAAGTGGAGGACATTTTAGTCATTTGATTGGACCAAGGGAGGTCTATGTAATTATTGAAATCTCAGGGGAGTTGAGTGAAATTGTCAAAAACCCCAAGGGAGGTTTCTGAAATTATTCCAAGAATTTTCCAAGGAAGGTAAATATTGCATGGTTGAAAACAATCTTCCATTACTTCTGTACCATTCCCACTAAAATAAATAAACGTATGGTACAAGAGATTTGAACTATGTGTTTAGTGGCAAATTATTAGAGTATCAAAAATAGCAAGGGTTTTTCTTTGGTGAAAAATACTGCAAAGAGTTAAATTTATCACTTGAAATTTCTCAATCAAATAACATGGTTTTGCTGTGCCTATAAATAGGAAAGGGAGAAAAAGGAAGCTGGAAACTTTGCTTCACATTGTGATGCAATGATTGATGCTGTGCTACTTGTTATGGATCTGCATAGAGAATCCACTGGCATTTCAGATCTTTGCACTGCAACTTTCATACGCAACCTGAGCTTAGTTGAGTTTCCATGTGAAAAGGGAAGAAAATAAGATGGAAAACGGTGTCTTAATTCGTGTTCAAATTGTCTTCGATAATAATCTATTACTATTATCATTCTTTTGTCACCGAAGAAATTTCAATACAGGGGTTCAGCAGTAAATTTCCAGGAAATGAAACTACGTGTAGATTCTGATATATATTAATCACCAAGTGTAATTTATTCTTTACTTGATTACACTCCGTTGAACTTCTGCAATATTTTGCTTTCGGTAGGTTTCCATTGTACGAAAACTTTTTTTTCCCCATGCAATCTAAATTAGATGTTTTACAATATTTTACCTTTTTGGGTAAAATGATCTCATTGAAGATTCAAAGAGAAACATTTAGGATTAAATTGCACCAATTCTTTTATTATTTTGGGTCCTATGGAGGGCCTCTGCCACAAAAGACTACCAGAAAAATGTATTAAAAATTGTAACGATTCTGAAAGACATAAGACTACGACCCGAAACAAGCGAAATAGAATCTTTTGAAAATATTAAGGATACTAGAAAATAAGAATTCTTTTCCCTTATATATAAATTCCCTAATTTGAACACAAAACTGCAAGGGAATCGCGTTCATAATTCTGAGGTTTCGTTAGACCCCCAATAACTTGAAAACTGGGGACAAATTACTTGAATTGAATGTCATACGCTAAAAAATCAGTGTAGTCAAAGTAGTCTCCCCATGCAGTCATGCATTTGACTGGTAAATTCACAAGAAAAATTTATCATTTCAAGTGCAGCCATTAAATCCATCCTAATCAAATTATGCCTATATAAATCCCCCTCATCTTCTAACCAAAGTATACATTGTGACAGCCCCACCTCCCCCTAAGGCGAACCAAAGGGTTCGGCGGCCGCCTGCCCAACTCTCGCCGGGACTCAGTCGTTCACTCAAACAAATCCGAAATAAAACCACAAGAATTCATATAGCAAAAATCAAAAACTTAAAGCGAAACTTATATACATTTCTATCTCAAAAGGGAGTGTAAAGATCGAATATACAAAGGTTCTCAATCCTTCATACGTCCAGCCCGTGCCAAGCACTAGGCGAGAACCACTACAAAAGAAACAAAAGAAACAAAAGAACTAGACTGGCTAGTCTATGCTCTCATTCTGCTCGCCGTCCCCTGTTAAGGAAAACAAAACTAAAGGGGTGAGCTAAAAGCTCAGTGAGGTTCCGAACAGATAATCAGACAATCAATTCAATACATTAAACATGGAGTATCAATAATTCAAGAAACATTTACAATGGAAAGCGATAGTAACATTCATTAAAAGGATACGGCCCACATGGAGCTATTTGTTTGTTTGTTCGTTCGTTCCCCTGACTTTTCCCCTTATTCCTCCAATCGTTTAAAAATACATTTTTGTAAGTAGAATCCCTCGTTCATCCTTTTGTTCGTTCATCCCCTTTCCGGACGTTGACCGGACTCCACCCATCCGGACGTTGACCGGACTCCATCCATCCGGACGTGGCCGGACTACAAGGTAATACTCGAGTATACCAAAGTCACCCAGGGTCACCATATCGCCCGATCGAGTCCGCTTCTGGCTCGAGTCGATCAGTAACGAATGGCAGGGCCCAATTCAGCCAAACGGCTTACATTCATGCGCAACTAGCATTTAATCATTAATCATTGAAACTTTCACATTTATTTAGGTCGAGTGCGATAAAGTACACACTCGCCTAGAAAACTCATTTTAACAATCATTGAAAGCACTTAACACATTATCAATCAATAATAACAAGCCAATAAGTCAAGGAATATAGCAAACAAGGAACACTCACCTAGTTATGCAAAATAACGTGCAAAATATCCTTCCGGATATTACCCTTAGTCACCAGTGAAACCTAAGATTGAGCAAGAGAACACATTACAGTTTATCGAGCAAAACATTTAAGGGGAAACGAAGAAACCTGACTAATTAGGAGTAAAGCTTGTAAAGATGACTTTCAAGTAAAAGAGGGTTGTTTGGACCCAAGGATGAAAATAACTAGGGTTTCAAAATCAATCGCAAAACCAAGCTCAAAAGGCTTATAGAATTCCAACGGAAAACATTTGACTAACGACAAATCAAAAGACAAATAGATAGGCTAAGAAAATATTCTTTCGGAATCGTAAAGAATCGTTTGTATGACTAAAAGTCACTATATATTCAAGTAGAGTTTATATAACAAGGGTTTTGATGAAAATCATATGGAAAAGGAAGACTCTTAAAACCGTACTTGAAAGTAGTTCACTAGGCTTAAAGTCATTCAAGTCATTTAGCTAGGAAAATGACCGGAAAGGAAAGTCAAGCCCTAAAATATTTCAATAAGCACAATAAGACTCGATTAAAAGTCATAAACCAATGCCAAATACTACTGAAATAGGGTTCCATAAGCATATACAAGCATTAGGGGAAACCAGAAAATCCTGAAATGGCATTAGCTTTAGCCCTGAAAAAAACAGTTTTTCACCTCATTTTACGGTAAGGGCACCAAAGGCACTACAATTATCGGATGAAGGTCCAAGATGCACCGTTTCGAAGCTAAGAGATAGGGTTACAATATTTCAGAAGGTCACTCAACCCAGTTTCGAGTGTAACCAGGTCAAAAATGCAATCTACTATACCAGAACCGTAAAAACAGATTCACAGAACGCATTCTAGTACAAACATCATAAAACAGCCTCCATAAGTCCAAATCCAGAAATTCCAAAGCCATATGAAAACTAAGAAACAGATTTACATTTCATTAGAAGGCCTCAACAACCAATTCGGAAGCATTCCTAACCAAAATAACCAATTACAGAAGCAATTCCCAAATTCGGGTAAAACCAGGACAGCAAGGGTAATTTAGACTTTTCTCAAGATACGCTATTCCGATTGACCTGAAAGTTTGTAGGCACCTCTAAAATATCATTCCATACAACTTTTATGTTTTAAGCCAAGGCCAATTCGGCCTCTAACTATGAGCTACAAAACCGGGCAGAATGTAATTTCATAAACCCTAACTTTCCAAAATTTCTTCCAAAACAGAAATTGATTGCAATTACCCACTTTTTCCACCTTCTAGGTCCCTTACACACCATTTCCAATCATCATACATAGCCACACAATCATATTCATATTAAAACAGAAAAATCCCCAATAATTACAAAACTTCATCAATTCAACCAAAAATCACAATATAATCCATAAAGTTGCATCTTATACCACCACTAAGCATAAATTGAGCATCATTAGAGGGAGGAGAGTGGTTCTTCATAACTCACCTTAGAAACAAGAGAGAGAGAGCAACAAGTCCTCTTAGCTTTCCAAACAACTCCACCAAACCCCACAGAAACACTCACTTAAGGTTTTCTATGGAACAAAAGTAAGATTAAGTGGTTGTTTTGATGATTTGGAGCAAGATGGAATCAAGAACTTGGAGAGTTTCCTTCTTTCTTCTTGAGAGAGAGGGCCGGCCAAGATGAAGAGAAAAATGGTGAATTTTTGGTGATTTTTGTGATTTATTTGGTCAATTGGACAAAAGGTGAATAGTGGTCTTACTTAAGACCAAATCCCATGGTGACACTTGTCACCTTCATTAATGCTTGCCTAACTTTTGTCTCTCTTATACCAATCCACTTAGCATCCTCTACTTATCTCTTAACACCCGGTAAATTAAATCCAGTATCCAAAACTTAACCTAGTTGGCCGAATTTTTCCGAACTTTTCGCACTAGTGGGTCCCACGTTCGATATACACTTTTAATTTCACATGAACTAACTTATACTAGAAAAATAATTTAAAAACTATATTTTGCTCATAAAAATTATCTGGGGAATTTTCTAATAAAGAAAAGGTATAAAAGTGTGCAATTAAATAAAATAAAGCCTAGAAATTCGGAAAATTCTCGGGTCCTCACATACATCAGCATCAAAATTATTATCTGCTACTACTACCACTATTCTTTTAGCGATTAAGGTTGAAGGGCATTTGGGATGGATAACAAAAATGGCAGCAAATAAACTGGAGCAGGTGCCAGAGCTGGTGGTGGCAAAGAAACTGGAGCAGGTGCAGGAGCTGGTGGTGGCAATAGCAGTGGTGGTGGGACTAACAAAGGTGGCAACAATGATCTGATGAAGGCTCCTGGTGGTGATGGAGCATATATATCAAGGACTGGCTTTGAGAACGATCCTAAGGGCTACTTTTCTGGTCTGCATGCTAAGGAGAAGGCCAGCAAATGAAGAAGGGGTGTTGGGTATCTAAAGATAGATAAAAACTTTGGCTGTCTATCTAGTTGTCAACTCCAAAATTTGGATCAATAATGGAACAATACATTGAAGTATTGATTTATTTCTCGTTTCAAATAATTTTTTGTTTTAAGTTTTTCCTTGATTTTCTTGAGTTTGCATAAAATTCTAAACCATAGAAAACATAGCGGATTATATGCAAGTCATGTGCGTACATGAAAAACCGCAAGGAATTATATGCAATTTACCTATGTTGCGGCCAGCTAGAAAACTCAACTCCTGTCTCTATGATCTGTAAGTAAATTGGCAAAAATATTTATGAATACAAGAATTGAAATATATATTAACCAAGGAAAAAAGTGTATTGCTATCCTCATAAAGGAGGAAAAAAAAAGTACAAGCAGAAGTAGATAAACTAGGGAAAAAAATGAAAAGAATACCAAGATTCCTAACATAATGCTAGTACTTTGTGATTTTCCATCAGATCTTCATAGCTTTCCCAGTAGTATCTAAAAGTCCACCCATGAGATCCTGCAGGCTCAGGCTTTTCAACTCTTCTAAAAGTTCGCGTGTCAATGTTGTAGTAGAGTCTGTATTTACAATGCCAAGGTGCCATCTGTAATTCCCTGCCCACCATAAATTTAAAGCTTATATCGTCTTCCCAAGGCAGAGGGTCTAACATGATGTAATGTGTTTCGGTCCAGACGCCTTTGTCATAATCATCAAGCATCCATAGTCGAATCAGATTTTCATCCAAGTTAAGTAGGCTAAGGGTACCTGCCAGATCCAACACATAAATGGAACTTTCTTGTTCATGCTGGTAATCTGGAGGATGGGGGACATACCCAAAATTTTCACTAGCCAAATCGAAGAATATTATGGCATTATCATGATCTGGTGGAAAAGGACAGTCAGTATTGACTACCCAGTGAAGACGTCCATTAACAAAAAACAGCGGTACTACGAATTGGATATGGGCACTTGGATCGATTAATGACTCTCCAAGAATCTGATGATGAATAATAATTGCCTTCACGTCTAATGCTAAAGATTTCACAACCGAAATCACTGTCTATGTCGTCTCCGTGCACAAATTCTGCAGTGAATATTCTCACAACTTTGTACTCTCCCGTAGAAGGTACATGTCCAAAACCAATTGCATGACCCCATGCTTGTGGAGAGCACTCTGGGAGGATTACAAATTGGTGAGTTATAGGATTACATAAATAAAAAGGCCCAATTATCCCCCATAAAGAGTATATTTTGTAAATACACAGTAGGCCGTTGCAGGGTCCAACACCATGTTCAGTCCTCCACCCGTATAGTGTTTTCCTCTACTCGTATAGTATTTTCCTTCCTTGGTGAATTCTTGCACAATGCTACGAACTTCTTCATCTGCGGATGTAAATTGGTGGGTACAACGATTTCCATCACGGGAACATGCTAGATCTTGTACGTAAAAGAAACGGAGTTTTCTCCACTTAGTTTCCCACAATTTCACGAACCAAGAATCCGATAGTAAGTTGCACCATGTCTTGCAGACACACTTGCATCTGAAGAGGGCTTTCAAAGGAAGCCTTGATAGTACGTCAGTCACTATCTCAATTGGGAGTTCTGCCATCTTCCTTTCCCAATGTTAAACTCACTCCCAAGAACTTTTCTTTTCTTTCGTATATTGTTTTGAAGAAATTCTTGCTTCAAAGTTTATGTGACTGTGCTAGGTTTTATGAGCCAATTCAATCCGTAGAGAGACTTAAAAGGACAATTTTGAAAGTAAAGCCCTACAATTTAGGCTAGGATCTCGGTTTCAGTTCATTGAGGATTCTGAGTATCACCTAGAAATATTATTGCCATAATAAGCTAAGCGTCCTAATTTTATGCCTTGTCATTTAAATCCTTCCATTTTTTACTCAGTCACAAATTCAATTTCAATTTTCTTACGAACACTACAACTATTTGGGCTAGGGACTAGTTTTCGATGGATAGAGGATTCTGAGTGTGTAACTTACTAATTTTGCCACTATAAGGTAACTGTGGAGAAACTTTATTTTGGACTGGTCTAGTAAGAGAGCTCCATGTGAACATCCATGGGGGAATGTAAAGTGGGGTTTTGTATGTCCAAACAATTTTATTTGTCCAAATGGAAACTAGGTCCAAGATTACTCTTGTGGGTCTTCAACCTAGGTCTTCTACTTGGGTTTTAAGGTCTATAGGGCTCTCGTTCAGTTACCAATTGGTTAGATGTGGGTTTCTTGTGGGTCCTCCTTAGATTACTCTTAGCTGGGTCCTCTAACCGTTAACCTTTTGAGTGTTTCTAATCTAATTGGGTGTGTGTGTTTCTATCTGTCGACAGAAAAAAAAGATACTAGATCTAAGATGAAACTTCTAGTAGATGTGCCAATTTTTTCCTCGCGTTATTTAAATCCTTCTGTTATTTACTCACAAATCTGCTTTCCTTTTTAAGATAAATGAAGTTCATTATAGGGTTTGTCTATAGGGCAACCGTTAAGATATATATTAGGTGTTATATTTTTTAAAATATAAAATTAATTAGGAAAATTAAATAAATACAAAGGGAGGGCAGACAATATTAAATGGAAAAAGTATATAAATTCAAGAGAAGATAACAATTACTAGTATGTGTGTATATATGGCAGGTTAGGTGAATGTTAAATGTGTTAAGAAATACCCTTAATTATACCCATAATTATATCTTCTTTTTTCCTAGTTATTTTAGTTTTCCCTTTTCAAACAGAGCTGTCCTTACTTCCAGTGTTAAATACTCTAATCCAAAAGAAGGAGAGTAAGCATGTTAACTTCGGCTTTTTGTGAAAGTGGCCTTGTATAACTAAGGTCTTACTAATTGCTTGTGCCTCCATTACTTGTTAAAAATAAGTCGAGTTCAAAGAACCTTATACTTTTGCCTACATAATATACAATTAGCGAGTTAAATTTGAGTTCTAATTGTTGCTGATAATGACACGCAAAACCCTTGATGAGAATTTGTCTAAATGCTATTCTCTCATTTCCATTTTGATATTCTTGTTTTCCTTTTTTTATCCATCCCAAATTATATTTTACTTTCCAGTTAAAATATATAGTTAGCTTTTAACCTCTCTAAAAGGTCCTTATTTAATGTACTTTATTATCAATGAATATAACCTACTTTATTCATTAATTGTTTTGATTCATGTCTTGAATGGTGCAACTTTTCATCAATATTGTTGTTGCCATTAATGTAAAGGTATAATGTTTAGTTATATCATTAATATTAATGTAAGGGGTATTTTAGGAAAATAATAGAGTAGATCCACTCTTTAGATAAAGTTAATTAATTTTTTCAAACTATTTGAAAAAAAAAACTAAAACTATCAAAATAGGAGAGAGGGAGCGAAAGGAGGTTTGTGTGTTAGGAACTAGTAGATATGCAAATCTGACTAGACCAAAGAAGGTGCTATGGATTTTTTTTGGCTACAGGTGAAATTTGAACCCGCCATCTACAACCCAAGGAAGAACTTAAATCCCTCTCTAGTAGCTATGGAGCTAGGCTCAGTGGTTTGTTAACCGTATTGGATCACTGATAGTTTCTATGCGAGTCATGATGGTATGACAATTTTGTACTCACAATTTGGACCTGCTCTCATCCTCTCTCTGTTGCATTTGTATAGCTATAAAAAGAAAAAAAATGAACAAAATTTACATATATTTTATTTGTCCCTTGAATTCTCAGTTTGTCTTGAAACCAAAATTTTCAATCCATGTTCCATCCATAAAATTGTCATCATCTTATACTTCATCATATGCCCTGGCACCAGTTTGAATTTGTAGACTCTGCATTAGATTGACATTAATGTCATATTTATCTTTAATTATGCTGAGTCCTTACAAGTTCCAATGGCATATCATTAGCTTAGCCCTGCATGTGACAGGTAATCAGATGATTAAGACAAAAATGTTATCCAAATCATTATTATCTTTGCATATACATGTTGTTTAGGGATAGGCATTTAGATCAGAAAGGTAGCCATTCGGATCGTTCTCAAAGCCAGTCCTTGTCACTTGAATTCTGTGGCATAGTAAATTGTCGTGCTACTCTTGTGTCTCTCTATTATTTTTAGACTAATTTCACAAACCTCTCTTGAGGTTTCTAACAATTTCACTCGCCTCCCTTGAGATTTGCAAAATAATACTAACCTCCTTTATAGTGTTTTATTGGAGGAAAATTACTCTTATACACTAAGATATTATGTCTTGTTGGAAACTAACATCTAGCAATTAAGTAATTAGGGTAGTAATTAACTGTTAATAACTAATTAATAAAAATAGCTATTAGAAAACTTTTTAAATGATGAGCAGTAACTTGCAATTACAAAATGGTGCTAATTGATGTACCAAATATTTGTTCACTCTTAAAAATTGATACACCAAACAGTAATTTGTCCGGATATTTTGTACTTTTAAAAATCTTCACAGTTGCCTTACAATTAAACTTGCAATATTTGTTTTCGATGCCAAAGGATGTGGGTGAATTTTATGATTTCCTCCGGTAGTTTGACAAGGCTATAGTTTCTGCATTAAAAAAAAAAGGAATTAGTGGGCATTATTTTACAAGAATAAACATATAGACTTTCTCACTTTTGTCATTTTTTTACATAAAAGACACTACCACTATGTATTAGATGTCAGAGAATATATAAATAAGAAATGCAAAGTCTTTTCAATTGATCAATTAACTCTAGGCAAAGCTAATTCTTGATTTCTTTCTTCTCTAGTTAAATAAAAATAAATTAAAAAAAAAACTAACAAAAGAGTTTTTCCTTGACTGCCAAAACGAAATCAGAACATCTTACTGGAGAATTAAATAAAACTGCCTTAGAAGTCAATGTGAGTAGTTTCCATATCTAAATTAGAAGAATGACTCTACAAATTTTAATTATTACCAACAAAGTTCATTCTCTCATTAAATACAAAAGAAAAGAAAAAAAAAACCCTCGAAGCCCTGAAAAAAAAACTATTTTCACCCCTTAAAAAGGAAAGTTAAAAAAAATGTATTTTATTTATGAAAACTTTCGAACCCATAAAATAAATATTTTTTTTAAGACCTCTTGATCCTATGTGAGTGGGAAATTCCCATCATCAAAATAGATTTTAAACATCCGTCTGTGCTATGCTACAACTACATGTGTCTATTCATTTGTTGCTAGCTCTACCACCTGAGCACTCCTAAACATGGGATACGCACAAGGGTAACTTTTTTATATATGCTTTTTGGTCATGCATGTGTCCTTGCAGATTTCTCATTATCATTTTATGGGATTAATTTTACTTTGCCTACACTTGGAAACTTGAGTAGCTGAATTGTGATACGTCACTAATGATCTGAAATTTTGAACTAAAATTGCTTTCTTATGATCTGAAACCCTTTTGACTAGTAACCACAACAGCATGTACAAGAAAACAAGTACATACATATGTAGAGAGAGAGAGAGAGAACAAAATTGGAAAATGAAAATAGAGCCACTGAAGAAGACAATGACAAGTGTGCTGCCAACAGAATTTGCAACTTTTAAGGATTGGACCAACAGAACACGTCTCTTGTACGTGTCATCATATCCAGGCTTATAGTTCCAACCGCTCTTTTCATGTCTGAAGCATGTCTTCGGCTTTTCTTTCATCCTCACCGTCTCAATTCTTTGTCTCAGAACACTCAGGTTTCCGTCCACTATATTTGCTGAGTTCCCTGCAAAAAAATCCAAACACATAAGAAATCTTGAATGTCTAATGTTTTTAAAACAAACCCTTAATTATTATCCCAGTTCAACGTTTTTGCCATGTTTGGTTGAGGGTTCAATTGGAAGAACCATATATAATCTCTCGTCCTCGTTATCACGAACATAAAGGTTAAGTGGGATGCGCCAACTTAGCAGAAAGCAATGAAAAGAATGAAAAAAAAAGCATGCATGCAATGCCATTACACCGGAGACACTGTATATATGATTATATTCCTGTTAAGTGTCCTAATTTTATTCCTTGTCATTTAAATCCTTCCATTATTGACTAACAAATTCGATTTCAATTTTCTTAGGAACACTACAACTACTATTTGGGCTAGGGACTGGCTTTCGATTGATTGAGGATTCTAAGTATAACTCAATAATATTGCCATTATGATATTTCAAGATAATAATATTGCCATTATGAGATAAATGTGGAGAAATTTGATTTTGGACAGGTCCAAAAAGAGAGCTGTATTTGAACATCCCAGAGGAAGATGTAATTATTGACTGTTTATGCCTCCATTAATTACTTGTCAAAATTAAGCAGAGTTCGAAAAACCTTAAAGATTGTTTGGTGTTATGCAGTCCCATACTTTTGCCTTGCATAATGTACGATTAGTGAGTTAAATTTGAGTTCTAATTGTTGCTGAAAATGACATGGAGAGCCCTTGATGAGAGTTTGTCTAAATACTAGACTATTTTGTGGCCTTTCTTGACTGCATAATGATGGTCCCCTTGTTTTCTTTCATATTAAAGTGTGGCAGTACCGACTTTTTAATTAGCCGTCGTTAATTGCTATGCGAGTCACTATGGTATGACAATTTTGTGCTTGCAATTCAGACATGCTCTCGTCTCCTCTCTGTTAAATTGTATAGCAAAAGAGGAAAAAAATACATATGATTTTATTTGTCCCTTTATTGGATACAATCACAAAGAGCCTGTTTTTTCCAGATAAGGCTTATGCCTGTATATTAACGTTTGAATTTCAGAACAGTAGTGATATTAGTTTTTCTTTTCTTTTTTTTTGTTGGATAAAAAAATTGTTTTCTAGCCTTTTTTCTGGTTTTTTTTCTATTTGCATGAATATTAATTTTGGTATAAATTGATGGGCCTGACTGAGTCAAGAAATTAGTACCATAGAAGCAGTGGGGGCAGCTTCCTAGGAGCTGCTGGGAAATTGGGTATAGTCGTGAAAATGAAATTGGTTTGAACTTTCAATCGAAGGACTTGAAAATGCATTTAGTAAAAAGAATTAAATGTTTAGAAAAGGAAAGATTGTGTGGATTTTTTTAAATTTTTTCTACTTTGTTACAAAATTATTGTACTAATCCATCGCTCAACATTTAATTTCCTTGGAAATTGCTATCATTTATGAGCTGTAGACCTTATTTCTATTGATAGAAAAGTCATATGATTTGCTTGTATTTAGGAAAACATAATTGAGCTTTTCTTAGCTTCCATTTGGAAATATGATCATATAAATCAAGGGCAAATTATGGCTCTGGACCTTTCAAATATATTTTTTTCTTTTTTTGGGTTCTTTTGCGGGCTAAACTATAGGTAGAATATGGGAAGTGATAGGCTGAAAAAAAAACACTTTACACATAGTTAATTTTTACCTCATTGATAGAGTAGATTAACATATTAATTATGTGATCAACAAGATAGTGTGATTCATGACAGAAATTAAACGACAAATAATGAAAAAAATATAACAATTTTGAAAGTGGCATACCTCATATACCCGCCAGGAAAATTTTGCAATTGTTAGGTGATTTTGTCTTTTGGTTTATATATTAAGGCTCTATATATAAATGAAGAAGATCACAAATTTGGATTCATGAGAAATAATTCGCACACATTATTAAAAATAAAAAAGGGTCTTAAGGCTTTCATTGTTGAAGATCATTGTCATGACAGCCGTTAATCTTGCCTGACAAGTCCCAAATTGGCCTTTTATTTGTTCATTAGGTCAGTATTGGACCATTCTGTGAGAACCCAAAAAATTTCACATTTTCTCAGCCTTTGGTCTTATTTCATTTTCGTTGTTTTATTCAAGTGAGTCTTTGCTGTCCATGGTTCCAAGGAAGGTTTTATTATAAATGTGAACGTGTGAGTGTATATATTACGTGTATTTGTGCAAGATTATATATATATCCTTGTTGAAAGTACGGACAAACACGGCATGTGAGTTTGGAAAAGAAATTTTTTGCTGAAAATGTTTTGTACTGAATCCGGCCGAAAATCCGGATTGTTGAAGGGTTTTGAAAAAAAATTACGTTTTGCCTCTGCCTTGAATCCGGCCAAGAATCCGGCCAGATTCCGGCCGGATTGTGACGTGGCACAGGCGGCCACCAACTTTGACCGCTTGTTTTCTTCTATTTTTATACTGTTTTGGCCCCAAAATATCTTAATTTGTTCCTCAGCTCAGCCGTGCATCGTGAGAGAAGAAAAAAAACTCTTCATTTCTTAGTTTCAATTTTTGCTTGAATCTTGAATTTTAACCGTTGGATTTTCAAACCACTCCGTACAAGTGTTAGCTTAGGTGAATTAAAGGTGCTAGTGGAGCTGTTTTTGGGAGTGAAGGTCTAAGTCCCTACCTTTCTTGGGTTGCCAGGTGAGTTGCTGAGGAAGTTCTTGTTTTGTTTTAATAATGGTATATTGGTGGCTTGTGAAGGTTAAAGAAGCTATATTGTGGTTGATTTCATGGTTTTAGGTCAAGTTGGACCATTTTCTGATTTATTGGGTATTTTTCTGATTTTATATGATAGTCTTGGATTGGCTTTGATATGATAGCTCTAAATGGTGTTAAATGGAACTTTTATGCACTAATTGCGATCGTTTGCAGAAAATTTACGCTTGTGGGGATAATTCCGGTTTCTACGGTTTAATTTGGGGGTTTTCTAATGGTGGGCTTTTGAGCTTCTAATTAGCTTTGATTGAGGGGTTTTGTGGCCTAATTAGATGTGTTTTATTGTTTATGAGTTGTTTGTATGATTGTGGTTAAATTGTTATGAGAATGGGTTTTTGGATTGTAGGGTGAAAATGTAGAATTTAAGGGGAAATGCCGTCCGTTTATTTTCTTGTATTGTGAGTGAGTTAAAGTGGTTTGGAAAATGTGTTTTGTGTCAAGTCGGACGTATTTCATTGAAAATGTCATCGGTTCTTTCAAGAGGTGTTTGAGGGCTAAGTTTCTATTTGAACTTGTATACTTTTGTTTGGCCAACACCATGACCGGTTTTCCATTTTAAAACATGATACCTCTTTAGTTTAAAACTTCAATTGCTACTTACTCCCTTACCAAAATATAGAGGTATGTCTTAGGGTTTTCTCGGCCACAAGTGAACCACTTTTAAGTGGGGTTTTAAGTGTGAACGTAAGGTAGTATTGTCCTCCTTTTCACCTGATTTTTATCATGACAGTTAGTCTATACTAGCTACTTGAATATGAGTTGATTTTGAACTACCGAAACGATCCCGAACACAATATTTCTTCACCTATCTAGTTGAATTCCGACTTGTCTTTGGTTCAAGTGTTTTCCGCCGGAAATTTTATAACCCGTTTGAATTTAGTTTTACGTTTGGGTTATGAAACTCTTAGTTATTTCCACCTTCCGATCCAAATGCCCTATTTTCACCTGTAAAGGCCTCTTTATACGTGTTATTTGTCATTAGTCGGGTTTCTTTGATTTCACTTCATTGTTTTGGTAATTGCTAGATGAGCTGTAATATGTTCTCTTGTTCAATCTTAGGTTTCATTGGTGACTAAGGGTAATATCCGGAAGGATATTTTGCACGTTATTTTGCATAACTAGGTGAGTGTTCCTTGTTTGCTATATTTTTTTTGACTTCATGGCTTGTGTTATTATTTGATAATGTGTTAAGTGCTTTCAAGAATTTCCAAAATGAGTTTTCTAGGCGAGTGTGTACTTTATCGCACTCGACCTAAATGAATGTAAAAATTTCAATGATTAAGTAATGAACTGCTAGTTGCGCATGATGTAAACCTTTTGGCTGAACTGGGCCCTGCCCTTTGTTACCAATCGACTCGAGCCAGAAGCGGACTCGGTCGGGCGATATGGTGACCCTGGGTGTGAACGTTTGGTATACTCGAGTATTACCTTGTAGTCTGGTGGAACCTGGCCAATTTCTAGGAGGGGTGCATGAAATGAACGAACGAACGAGGGTTTTACTTACCAAATGCATTTTCAAATGAATTGAGGAATAAGGGGAATGACAGGAGAACGAACGAACGAACAAATGGCTCCTTGTGAGCCCATATCCGTTTAATATACGTGTTATTATCGCTTTCCATTGTAAATGGTACTTGAATTATTGAATTTCTATATTTAAGGTATTGGATGGATTGTTGCTTATGTGTTCGGAACCTCACTGAACTTTTAGCTTACCCCTTTAGTTTTGTTTTCCTTAACAGGGGAAGGCGAGCAAGGACGAGAGCTCTGTATAGACTAGCTTGGTCTAGTTCTTTGATTTTGTTATAGTTCTCGCCTTTGTGCTTGGCACGGGCTGGTTGTATGGTGAATTGAGAACCTTTGTATATTCGACGGTTGTACTTCCTTCTGAGATAGCAACGTATATAAGTTTGGTTTTAAGTTTTGGGTCCTTGTTTTGCTCTTTCTTGTGGTTTTATTTCTGATTTGTTTGAGTGATCGACTGAGTCCCGGCGAGAGCTGGGCAGGCGGTCCGCCGAACCCTTTGGTTCGCCTTAGGGGGAGGTAGGGCTGTCACAGTTGGTATCAGAGCCTGCTTCGCGCGGTCTCTGCGCGGAGTGAGCCTTGACTAAGTGGTGAATACGTCTGAAGGACTAAGGGCTCGTTCGAGCATAAGCTATGAATTGTGAATGGTATAGGCCTTAAATTTTCTGGTGGTATCTGAGGACCATAGATAGGTATGTCAGGGAGGAATCTCGATTGTAGATGGTTTACTCTTGGGACTGGCCAGCTCGAGATGTGAATTGTCTTATTTCGGATTCGCGTGCCCGAGTACTCTAGAGTTAAGGCAATGCTTAGCATTTGAGATTTTTATTTTGGGAACATGAACAGGCTTTGTTCGACTGGAATGAGTACAAGAGGTTGATGGACATCTAGTTTGGATAGTAAGTGACGTGAGAGACAGGACGGGGTTATTTTAGCTGAGACTGGGACGACACATCACTTTTTCTTTTGATTCGCCCGGATACTCTTACTACGTGACGTCAATTTGTGTATTTGTGTATATGAATATTTGCCTGACTTGATACGTACTTGTGTAATTGATCATCTATTTCCTTGATATGTGGTTATGTGCATATATGTTTACTTGTGTATTTGGTGCCCTCAATTTTAGTTACCTTCGTCACCTTATTGCATTTAATCATTAAATTGCTTCTTGGGAAAAAAGGATGGAGAGGAAAAAAAAAATATATCGACGGGAGACGTAATCGTGGACGTGGTCGTGGCCGTGGGACTAAGCGAGTCCAAGAGCCAATAGAAGAAAGGGAAACAACAGCTGAACCAGTACAAGGACCGAGGGTTGAAGCTGGGGACCAAATGGTGACGGCTATTCAACAAATGACAAACATTTTAGCGAGGTTGGTGGTCCAACTAGGTCAAATACCGGCGAATCAACCCCAGAACCCTGAAATAGGAGAAGATCGGGCTCTAGAGAGGAGGGTCTGATCCGGATATAGCCGAACAATGGTTAGAGGCCATGGTTAATATTTTCACAGCCTTAAACTACACTGAGCAAAGACAAGTGAACTTTGCAGTGTTTCAATTTGAAGGACCGGCCCGAGCATGGTAGAACGTAATTAGAGCAAAGTGGGATAGAGAACGGACTGTATGGACATGGGCGAACTTTATAAGAGAGTTTAACGAGAAGTACCTCCCACCTTTAGTCCAAGAGAGGAGAGAAGAGGAGTTTATTGGGCTACGCCAGGGAACGCTAAGTGTGGCCGAATATGAAACGAAATTTACAAGATTATCCAAGTTTGCTTCGGAACTGGTAGTCATCGAACGGCGATGAGTAAGACGGTTCATACAGGGATTGAACTTGGACATCCAGGAGGCGTTAGCGGCGGCGCAAGTGAATACCTTTACGGAAGCTCTTGAAAAAGCTCAAAGAATTGAGGAGGCAAAGGCACAGGTAAAAGCCTCCCAAACTCGGAAAAGGGGTGCATCGGGCAGTGGATTGGAAGAGTTTAGTGAAACGATGGCACCTTCTACTAAAGCACAAAAAGGGAACCGGTTATTCTGTGACAGCCCCACTTTACCCTAAGGCGAACCAAAGGGTTCAGCGGACTGCCTGCCCAGCTCTCGCCGAGACTCAGTCGATCACTTCAAGCAATCATCGGAAAACCCATAAAAGAACACAACAACGATCCAACTTGTGAGAACCCGAAATTTTCATTTTCTAGGTTTTAAAATTTTTCATGGCTTGTTTTCTGCATTTTCGTGATCAGAAAATTTTTTTATATAATTTTAAGGAGCAGATATAGTTTTTAGATAATTTTTCTAGTATCGAATAGATTTTCAGAAATTAAGAACGTATACCGGACGTGGGACCCACTAGTGTGAAAAGTTCGGAAAATTTCGGCCAACTAGGTTAAGTTTTGGATATTGGAATTATTTTATCGGGTGTTATGAGATATTTAGAGGTTACCAAGTGGTTGGTGTGAGAGAGATAAAAGTTAGGCAAGTAATTAATGAAAGTGACATGTGTCACTTAGAGATTCCATCTTCAATTTGACTTACTATTTATCCTTTTACCATTTATTACATAAACCCAAAAATTGACTAAAAAGCTTCCATTTCTTCCAAGCTTGTGGCCGAACCTCTCTTGACAAGAAGAAGAAAAAAAAACTCTCCAAGTTCTTGATTTCATCTTGCTCCAAATCATCAAAACAACTACTTAGTCTTACTTTTGTTCCATAAAACCTCTTCACTTAGTGATTTTGAGGTGATTGGTGAAGTTATTTGGAAGGTTGAGGTGACCCATAGCTCTCTCTCTCTTGTTTTAAAGGTAAGTCATGAAGAACCACCCTCCTCCCTTATTTGATGCTTAAATCATGCTTAGTGGTTGTATAAGATGCAAATTTATGGGTTATATCTTGAGTTGTGGTTGAATTGATGAACTTTTATTATTTTTGGGGATTTTTCTGTTTTAATATGAACATGATTGTGTGGCTATATATGATGATTGGAAATGGTATATAAGGCATCTAGAAGGTGGAAAAAGTGGACAATTGCAATCAATTTCTGTTTTGGAAGAAATTCTGGAAAATTAGGGTTCTTGGTTCTTCATTCTGTCCGAAATTTTTGGTCCTAGATAGAGGCCGAATTGGCCTTGGACTAAAACATAAAAGTTGTAGGGAATGACATTTTAGAGGTTCCTACAAAATTTCAGGTCAATCGGAGTAACGTAGAGGGAGAAAACTCGAAATTACTATTGCTGTTCTGGTTTTACCCGAAATTGGGATTTGCGACTGTAATTGGTTGTTTTGGCTGGAATTGCTTCCGAATTGGTTGTTGAGGCCTTCTGATGAAATTTATCCCTGTTCCTTAGCTTTCAGCTGGTTTTGGAATTTCTGGATTTGGACTTTCAGAGCCTGAGTTATGATGTTTCCGCTAGAATGCATTTTGGTGAATCTGTTTTACGTTGTTGATGAAGTATCTTGCATTTTTGACCTGTTTGCACTCAAAACTGGGTTGAGTGACCTTCTGTGAAGTTGTAGCCCTGTCTTTTAGCTTCGAAATGGTGCGTCTTTCACCCTCATCCGATAATCGTAGTACATTTGGTGCTATTACCGCAAAGTAAAGTCAAAACCTGTTTTTTTTCAGGGCCAAAGTTAATTGCATGTTCGAATTTTCTGGTTTCTTTAATGTTTGTATATGTTTATGGAACCCTATTGGGGTCATATTTGGCATTGGTTTATGACTCGTTATCGAGTCTCCTTGTATTTGTTTGCATGTTTTAGGGATTGTTTTCATTCCGGTCATTTCCTAGCTAACTTTTGTACTTGTACTACTTTGAGCCTAGTGAACGGCTTTTGGGAAATGAGATGAATTTTGTGTGAGATGTTGAGACTAATTTGAGGAATTAATGAAGCCATGATGGCTGGAAAATAGGTAAACACAAGGGATATGCTGCCGAAATTTTAGTTAAAGGCTAGTTGGATTTACTTGTGATTTGAGCGAAGGGCTTTTGGATTGTTTGCGCTTAGGTCTTCATGTTACCTTTTCGTTTCCAAGAAAATCATGTTTTCCACCTTTGCATTACTATTTATTTGGCAAGGCGTACGACGTGTAGTCGAGCCTCACTTGTGCATTCCGTTCACCCGATTTTGGATATGAAACCTTCAATTGGTTTATTTTGATTATTTTAGGCTTTCTTGGCAATTAAAGCCAATCCGAAGTGAAAACTTTTGAGGTATCTGTACTTGAATCGGTGAGTGTACCACTCCCCTCCATTGCTGTTTAACTTGATTTCTGCTCTGAAATCTGTTTAATTTGTTTGAGACGAGGGTGTACTTTATCACACTCGTTCTCTTGTCTGTTCATATGCCAATTTACTATGCAAAATTTGAATCTGTTATCTGTGTCTGCATCTGTTCGGATTTCTGTGACCTATGAGCTCAAATCCTGTGGCTAAGTTATTCGAGTCGGGCCGGCAAGGGCCTGGACGATTAGATAACGAACCACGGTAGTCTGTTTTGGGATCTTTGGGTATTGAGACCCTTGATTCCGGTATACTCGAGTATTACCATTTCTGTTCGTTTGCGGTGAGCGGGCCCGGTAAAGGGGTGTTTGGTGAACGGGATTCGGTGTAAAGTGGGGTCTACGGACGTTGGTTCTATATACGTTGACGGAGAGTCAACCGGCTTGGATCAAGTACTGCGCTGGAAAGCTGGCTCCTGAGAGCCACCTGTATCCTTCCTATGTGAATCATTAGTTACTTTACTTTACATCTGGCATGTGTATCTGATTTGTTAAGTGTGAAATGCCATGATTTTTCTGCTATATGTTTGGTACCTCATTGAGCGCAAGCTCACCCCTTTCTGTTCCTTTTTGTTTTCCTTACAGGAAAATAAATACTTTTGGACTGGATTTGACAAATGGCTGCCAAATTGAGCTAGTTGAACATATCTTTTGTATAGCTCATGTATTAAAATCCTAAATGTACTTTTGGGAACTGTTTTCCTTTTGATTTGGCAAACCAGACATGTATCCACTTTTGAATACTTTTGTATGCCACTTTGGCTTGTAAATGCTAAGTTTCAAGATGGGAATGTTTGCTTGGTATTTGGTTGGGTTCTGACGGGTCGGTTACTATTCATAGCCGACTTCGATTTTATTTTTTTTGTACTTTTAACATTTTGATTTGTTTACCCGCGTTGGTAAGTTTCGGGATGTATTAGTTCGTTCTATACCGAACCGTTAGTCCTGGCGAGAGCTGGGCAGGCGGTCCGCCGAACCCTTTGGTTCGCCTTAGGGTAAGGTGGGGCTGTCACACAACTTAAAAGAAAATTTATATATAATAATATCTCAAAAGAAGTACAATCGTCAAATATACAGAGGTTCTCAAATCACCATACAACCAGCCCGTGCCAAGCACTAGGGCGAGAACCATTACAAAAGGAAACCAAGGGCTAGACCCAGCTAGTCTATACAGGCTCTCGTCTTTGGTCGCCTTCCCTTGTTAAGGAAAACAAAACTAACGGGGTGAGCTATAAGCTCAGTGAGGTTCCGAACACATAGGTAACAAGAAGTTCAATGCATTCATTACCTATAACCAATAATTCAACATACAAGTATAAAAGAAAACGATAAACACATTCATTAAAAGGATACGTGCTCACAAGGAGCCATTCGTTCATTCGTTCGTTCATTCATTCTCATTTCATTCCCTTATCTCTCCAATCATTTGAAAATGCATTTGATATAAGTAAAACCCTCATTCATTCATTCGTTCATTCGTTCATTCATTCATCCCCTTCCCTGACCGTTGGCCAGGCTCCACCAGACTTCAAGGTAATACTCGAGTATACCGAAACGTTCACCCAGGTCCCTAATCGCCCGATCGAGTCCGCTTCTGGCTCGAGACGACCGGTAACAAGGGGCAGTGGCCAGTTCAGCCAAAAGGCTTACATTCATGCACAATTAACATTGCAATCGTTCGATCATTGAAAATTTCACAATCATTTAGGCCGAGTGCGATAAAGTACACACTCGCCTAGAAAACTCGTTTTAACAATCATTAAAACATTTAACATGTTATCAATCATTCATACCAGCCATATAGTCATGAAACATAACAAACAAGGAACACTCATCTAATTATGCAAAATATCGTCCAAAATCTCCTACCGGGTATTACCCTCGGTCACCGAGAACCTAGGATGCAACAAGAAAGCATATTACCATTCTCTTAACAAAACAAGTAGGTGAATCGAAGAAAATCCTACAACTACCAAGTAAGACGTATAAGGATGACTTTCTAGTGAAAAAAAAAACATTCGGTTCGGAGAACGGAAATAACTAGGGTTATAAAATTCTAATGGAAAACATTTGACCAATGACAAATCGAAATCCAATAAAGTAAGCTAAGAAGTATTGTTTCCGGAATCGTTTATGTAGCTCAAAATCAATAGACTATATGCCTTGATGAAAATCATGAAAAGGTGGCAAAACTATCTCACTTTCACTCTTAAAACTTCACTTAAAAGTTATTCACTTGTGGCCAAGAGAACCCTAGGTCAACCTCTATATTTTAGTAAACAATAAGTAAATGTTTGGAATTTCGAACCAAAGAGGTATTAGGTTTTAGAATGGTAAACTGATCATTTTATTGGCCAAGCGGAAATATATACAGGTTCAAATAGAAATTTAGCCCTCGGCCACTTTTTGAAAGAGCCGGTAACATTTTCAATAAATAGGTCCAATTTGTCACAAAATACATTCGCAAAATCACTTTAACTTGCTCACATTACAAGAAGATAGACGGACGGCATGTCCCTTGTTTTTACCTATTTTCCAGCCATTAATGGCTTCATTCCTCAAATCAGTCCCCACATTTCATACAGAATCATCTCATTTCCAAAATCCATTCACCAGGCTTAAAGTCATATAAATACAAAAGCAAGCTAGAAATATTTCCGAAAATGGAATTAAGTTCTACATCATAAAAACAGTTTTGACATCATTATGCGGTTTTGGCACCATTGGCACTACAACTATCGGATGGAGGTATAAGATACACCGTTTAGAAGCTAAGAGATAGTTCTACAACATTGTAGAAGGTCACTCTATCCAGTTTCGAGTGTAACCAGGTCAAAAATGCAAGATACTATACCAGAACCGGAAAAACAGATTCACAGAACGCATTCTGGTTCAAACATCATAAGTCAGCCTACCTAAGTCCAAATCCAGAAATTCCAAAGCCATACGAAAGATAAGAAACAAGGATACATTTCATCAGAAGACCTCAACAATCAATTCGGAAGCAATTCCAGCCAAAACAACCAATTACAGGCGCAATTCTTACATTCGGGTAAAACCAGAACAGCAATAGTAATTTCGACTTTTCTCATTCTACACTACTAGGATTGACCTGAAATTTTGTAGGCACCTCCAAAATGTCATTACCTACAACTTTCATGTTTTAAGCCAAGGCCAATTCGGCCTCTATCTATGAGCTATAAATTCGGGCAGAATGCACAATCATAAACCCTAACTTTTTAATTTTCCTTCCAAACCAAAAATTTTCTGCAATTAACTACCATTCACCCACTAAGGCTTCATTTTATATCATTTCCAATCTTCGTACATGGCCACATAGCAATAATCATATGAAAACAGAAAAATCATAACTAATGATAAAAGTTCACCATAAATCCATTAAACCCATGAAATCATTGACAATATAACATATATAACCACCACAAATCACTACTATACCATTATCAAAGCAAGAAAGATCTTTCTTAAACATCTTACCTCACAACTCAAGAAGACTAGCAATTAAAAGCTTCCCCTTCAAAATCACTCCACCCAAAAGCTTTAACCTTCCAAGAAGATCACTTGTACGGAGGGGTTTCAAAATCTATCGGTGAAATTTCAAGATTGAAGCAAAAATCCAAGATAAAGGTTGAAGAGTTTCTTCTCTCTTTGCTCTCAAAGCTCACGGTTGGACAGGGAAGAAATGAGATATTTTGGACCAAAAAAATGGGATAAGAATGAAAGAAATAGCCGGTCAAAGCCTCTGACCGGCTGTGACACGTCACAATCCGGCCAGAATCTGGCCGGATTTCCGGCCGGATTCTTGGCCGGATACGAGGCAGTGGCTAGCTCAATTTTTTTTCAAATCCCCTCAGCAATCCGGCCGGATTCGGCCCTTCCACTTTTCACAAAATTTTTTTCCTCTTTTCCGAATTCGATTGCCGCGCTCCACCGTACTTCCAACACATACACATAAACATGCATAACAACAAGGCCTTCCTTTAATTCAAACGATTAATGAACACATTTTCACTTAAGAGGGGAAAATGAGAAGAAACAATAAACTAAGGAAATAAGCAAATTCTAGGGTTCTCACATATTCCGCCCATGGACATTAGGGGCGGTAGATGAGAGGTCTACAAAAGGAAGCCAAGTAGGACATGGAGAGATTTCTCAAGAAAGCCAAAAGATGGCTTCTCACTTGACTTGTGGCTATTGCGGAAAGGCCAATCACACCGAGAACGATTGTTGGCGGAAAGGGCGGAAGTGTTTGATTTGCGGAAGTAGTGATCACCAAGTTAGCAACTGTCCGAGGAGACAGTCATGCGGTGGTAGTATTCTGCAACTGGAGGGAGCTAAAGCAAAACAAGCGAATGAAAAAGGGATCCGAACAAGTAGGCCGGCAAAAGCTTATGCGTTAGACACCCAACCAGTTTCGGACTCGTCCGAAAAAAATGAAGGTAAAAAAATTTCGAGGGCGAAATTTCGTAAAGGGGGGGGGGAGAGTGTGAGAACCCTAAAAATTTCACATTTTCTCAGCCTTTTGTTTTATTTCATTTCCGTTGTTTTATTCAAGTGAGTCTTAGCTGTCCATGGTTCCAAGGAAGGTTTTATTACAAATGTGAACGTGTGAGTGTATATATTACGAGTATTTGTGCAAGATTATATATATATATATCTTTGTTCGAAGTACGGACGAACACGGCATGTGAGTTTGGAAAAGAAAATTTCTGCTGAAAATGTTTTGTACTGAATCCAGTCGGAAATTCGGCCAGTTCTTGGCCAGATTGCTGGCCGGATTGTTGAAGAGTTTTGAAAAAAAATTACGTTTTGCCTCTGCCTTGAATCCGGCCAGATTCCGGCCGGATTGTGACGTGGCACAGGCGGCCACCAACTTTGACCGCCTGTTTTCTTCTCTTTTTATACTGTTTTGGCCCCAAAATATCTTCATTTGTTCCTCAGCTCAGCCGTGCATCTTTAGAGAAGAAAGAAAACTCTTCATTTCTTAGTTTCAATTTTTGCTTGAATCTTGAATTTTAACCGTTGGATTTTCAAACCACTCCGTACAAGTGTTAGCTTAGGTGAGTTAAAGGTGCTAGTGGAGTTGTTTTTGGGAGTGAAGGTCTAAGTTCCTACCTTTCTTGGGTTGCAAGGTGAGGTGCTAAGGAAGTTCTTGTTTTGTTTTAATAATGGTATATTGGTGGCTTGTGAAGGTTAAAGATGCTATATTGTGGTTGGTTTCATGGTTTTAGGTCAAGTTGGACCATTTTCTGATTTATTGGGTAGTTTTCTGATTTTATACGATAGTCTTGGATTGGCTTTGATATGATAGCTCTAAATGCTGTTAAATGGAACTTTTATGCACTAATTGCGATCGTTTGCGGAAAATTTACGCTTGTGGGGATAATTCCGGTTTCTAGGGTTTAATTTGGGGGTTTTCTAATGGTGGGCTTTTGAGCTTCTAATTAGCTTTGATTGAGGGGTTTTGTGGCCTAATTAGATGTGTTTTATTGTTTATGAGTTGTATGTATGATTGTGGTTAAATTGTTATGAGAATGGGTTTTTGGATTGTAGGGTGAAAATGTAGAATTTAAGGGGAAATGCCGTCCGTTTATTTTCTTGTATTGTGAGTGAGTTAAAGTGGTTTGGAAAATGTGTTTTGTGTCAAGTCGGACGTATTTCATTGAAAATGTCATCGGTTCTTTCAAGAGGTGTTTGAGGGCTAAGTTTCTATTTGAACTTGTATACTTTTGTTTGGCCAACACCATGACCGGTTTTCCATTTTAAAACATGATACCTCTTTAGTTTAAAACTTCAATTGCTACTTACTCCCTTACCAAAATATAGAGGTATGTCTTAGGGTTTTCTCGGCCACAAGTGAACCACTTTTAAGTGGGGTTTTAAGTGTGAACGTAAGGTAGTATTGTCCTCCTTTTCACCTGATTTTTATCATGACAGTTAGTCTATACTAGCTACTTGAATATGAGTTGATTTTGAACTACCGAAACGATCCCGAACACAATATTTCTTCACCTATCTAGTTGAATTCCGACTTGTCTTTGGTTCAAGTGTTTTCCGCCGGAAATTTTATAACCCGTTTGAGTTTAGTTTTACGTTTGGGTTATGAAACTCTTAGTTATTTCCACCTTCCGATCCAAATGCCCTATTTTCACCTGTAAAGGCCTCTTTATACGTGTTATTTGTCATTAGTCGGGTTTCTTTGATTTCACTTCATTGTTTTGCTAATTGCTAGATGAGCTATAATATGTTCTCTTGTTCAATCTTAGGTTTCATTGGTGACTAAGGGTAATATCCGGAAGGATATTTTGCACGTTATTTTGCATAACTAGGTGAGTGTTCCTTGTTTGCTATATTTTTCTAGACTTCATGGCTTGTGTTATTATTTGATAATGTGTTAAGTGCTTTCAAGAATTTCCAAAATGAGTTTTCGAGGCGAGTGTGTACTTTATCGCACTCGACCTAAATGAATGTAAAAATTTCAATGATTAAGTAATGAAATGCTAGTTGCGCATGATGTAAGCCTTTTGGCTGAACTGGACCCTGCCCTTCGTTACCGATCGACTCGAGCCAGAAGCGGACTCGGTCGGGCGATATGGTGACCCTGGGTGTGAACGTTTGGTATACTCGAGTATTACCTTGTAGTCTGGTGGAGCCTGGCCAATTTCCAGGAGGGGGTGCATGAAATGAACGAACGAACGAGGGTTTTACTTACCAAATGCATTTTCAAATGAATGGAGGAATAAGGGGAATGACAGGAGAACGAACGAACGGACAAATGGCTCCTTGTGAACCCATATCTTTTTAATGTATGTGTTATTATAGCTTTCCATTATAAATGGTACTTGAATTATTGAATTTCTATATTTAAGGTATTGGATGGATTGTTGCTTATGTGTTCGGAACCTCACTGAACTTTTAACTCACCCCTTTAGTTTTGTTTTCCTTAACAGGGGAAGGCGAGCAAGGACGAGAGCTCTGTATAGACTAGCTTGGTCTAGTTCTTTGATTTTGTTATAGTTCTCGCCTTAGTACTTGGCACGGGCTGGTTGTATGGTGAATTGAGAACCTTTGTATATTCGACGGTTGTACTTCCTTCTGAGATAGCCATTTATATAAGTTTGGTTTTAAGTTTTGGGTCCTTGTTTTGCTCCTTCTTGTGGTTTTATTTCTGATTTGTTTGAGTGATCGACTGAGTCCTGGCGAGAGCTAGGCAAGTTGTCCGCCGAACCCTTTGGTTCGCCTTAGGGGGAGGTGGGGCTGTCACAGTTGGTATCAGAACCTGCTTCGCGTGGTCTCTGCGCGGAGTGAGCCTGGACTAAGTGGTGAATACGTCTGAAGGACTAAGGGCTCGTTCGAGCATAAGCTATGAATTGTGAATGGTATAGCCTTAAATTTTCTGGTGGTATCTGAGAACCATAGATAGGTATGTCAGGGAGGAATCTCGATTGTAGATGGTTTACTCTTGGGACTGGCCAGCTCGAGATGTGAATTGTCTTATTTCAGATTCTCGTGCCCGAGTACTCTAGCGTTAAGGCAATGCTTAGCATTTGAGATTTGTATTTTGGGAACATGAACAGGCTTTGTTCGACTGGAATGAGTACAAGAGATTAATGGACATCTAGTTTGGATAGTAAGTGACGTAAGAGACCGGACGGGGTTATTTTTGCTGAGACTGGGATGACACATCACCTTTTCTTTTGATTCGCCCGGATACTCTTATTACGTGACGTCAATTTATGTATTTGTGTATATGAATATTTGCCTGACTTGATATGTACTTGTGTAATTGATCATTTATTTCCTTGATATGTGGTTATGTGCATATATGTTTACTTGTGTATTTGGTGCCCTCAATTTTAGTTACCTTCGTCACCTTATTGCATTTATTCATTAAATTGCTTCTTGGGAAAAAATGAGAGAGAGGAAAAAAAAAATATGGACGGGAGACGTAGTCGTGGACGTGGTCGTGGCCGTGGGACTAAGCGAGTCCAAGAGCCAATAGAAGAAAAGGGAAACAACAGCTGAACCAGTACAAGGATCGAGGGTTGAAGCCGGTGACCAAATGGCGACGGCTATTCAACAAATGACAAATATTTTAGCGAGGTTGGTGGACCAACTAGGTCAAATACCGGCGAATCAACCCCAGAACCCTGAAATAGGAGAAGATCGGGCTCTAGAGGGGTTTCAGAAGCTTAATCCTCCGAAATTCCTTGGAGGGTCTGATCCGGATATAGCCGAACAATGGTTAGAGGCCATGGTTAATATTTTCACAGCCTTAAACTACACTGAGCAAAGACAAGTGAACTTTGCAGTGTTTCAATTTGAAAGACCGGCCCGAGCATGGTAGAACGTAATTAGAACAAAGTGGGAAAGAGAACGGACTGTATGGACATGGACGAACTTTATAAGAGAGTTTAATGAGAAGTACCTCCCACCTTTAGTCCAAGAGAGGAGAGAAGAGGAGTTTATTGGGCTACGCCAGGGAACGCTAAGTGTGGCCGAATATGAAACGAAATTTACAAGATTATCCAAGTTTGCTTCGGAACTGGTAGTCACCGAACGGCGATGAGTAAGACGGTTCATACAGGGATTGAACTTGGACATCCAGGAGGCATTAGCGGCGGCGCAAGTGAATACCTTTACGGAGGCTCTTGAAAAAACTCAAATAATTGAGGAGGCAAAGGCACAGGTAAAAGCCTCCCAAACTCGGAAAATGGGTGCATCGGGCAGTGGATTGGGAAGAGTTTAGTGAAACGATGGCACCTTCTACTAAAGCACAAAAAGGGAACCAGTTATTCCGCCCATGGACATTAGGGGCGGTAGATGAGAGGTCTACAAAAGGAAGCCAAGTAGGACATGGAGAGATTTCTCAAGAAAGCCAAAAGATGGCTTCTCACTTGACTTGTGGCTATTGCGGAAAGGCCAATCACGCCGAGAACGATTGTTGGCGGAAAGGGCAGAAGTGTTTGATTTGCGGAAGTAGTGATCACCAAGTTTGCAACTGTCCGAGGAGACAGTCACGCGGGGGTAGTATTCTGCAACTGGAGGGAGCTAAAGCAAAACAAGCGAATGAAAAAGGGATCCGAACAAGTGGGCCGGCAAAAGCTTTTGCGTTAGACACCCAACCAGTTTTGGACTCGTCTGAAGTAAATGAACGTAAAAAAATTTCGAGGGTGAAATTTCTTAAAGGGGGGTAGAGTGTGAGAACCCTAAAAATTTCACATTTTCTCGGCCTTTTGTTTTATTTCATTCCCGTTGTTTTATTCAAGTGAGTGTTAGCTGTCCATGGTTCCAAGGAAGGTTTTATTATAAATGTGAACGTGTGAGTGTATATATTACGTGTATTTGTGCAAGATTATATATATATCTTTGTTGGAAGTACGGACGAACACGGCATGTGAGTTTGGAAAAGAAAATTTCTGCTGAAAATGTTTTGTACTGAATCCGATCGGAAATCTGGCCAGTTCTTGGCCGGATTGCTGGCCGGATTGTTGAAGAGTTTTGAAAATAAATTACGTTTTGCCTCTGCCTTGAATCCGGCCAAGAATCCGGCCGGATTGTGACGTGGCACAGGCGGCCACCAACTTTGACCGCCTGTTTTCTTCTCTTTTTATACTGTTTTGGCCCCAAAATATCTTCATTTGTTCCTCAGCTCAGCCGTGCATCTTGAGAGAAGAAAGAAAACTCTTCATTTCTTAGTTTCAATTTTTGCTTGAATCTTGAATTTTAACCGTTGGATTTTCAAACCACTCCGTACAAGTGTTAGCTTAGGTGAGTTAAAGGTGCTAGTGGAGTTGTTTTTGGGAGTGAAGGTCTAAGTTCCTACCTTTCTTGGGTTGCAAGGTGAGTTGCTAAGGAAGTTCTTGTTTTGTTTTAATAATGGTATATTGGTGGCTTGTGAAGGTTAAAGATGCTATATTGTGGTTGATTTCATGGTTTTAGGTCAAGTTGGACCATTTTCTGATTTATTGGGTATTTTTCTGATTTTATATGATAGTCTTGGATTGGCTTTGATATGATAGCTCTAAATGGTGTTAAATGGAACTTTTATGCACTAATTGCGATCATTTGCGGAAAATTTACGCTTGTGGGGATAATTCCGATTTCTAGGATTTAATTTGGGGGTTTTCTAATGGTGGGCTTTTGAGCTTCTAATTAGCTTTGATTGAGGGGTTTTGTGGCCTAATTAGATGTGTTTTATTGTTTATGAGTTGTATGTATGATTGTGGTTAAATTGTTATGAGAATGGGTTTTTTCGATTGTAGGGTGAAAATGTAGAATTTAAGGGGAAATGCCGTCCGTTTATTTTCTTGTATTGTGAGTGAGTTAAAGTGGTTTGGAAAATGTGTTTTGTGTCAAGTCGGACGTATTTCATTGAAAATGTCATCGGTTCTTTCTAGAGGTGTTCGAGGGCTAAGTTTCTATTTGAACTTGTATACTTTTGTTTGGCCAACACCATGACCGATTTTCCATTTTAAAACATGATACCTCTTTAGTTTAAAACTTCAATTGCTACTTACTCCCTTACCAAAATATAGAGGTATGTCTTAAGGTTTTCTCGGCCACAAGTGAACCACTTTTAAGTGGGGTTTTAAGTGTGAACGTAAGGTAGTATTGTCCTCCTTTTCACCTGATTTTTATCATGACAGTTAGTCTATACTAGCTACTTGAATATGAGTTGATTTTGAACTACCGAAATGATCCCGAACACAATATTTCTTCACCTATCTAGTTGAATTCCGACTTGTCTTTGGTTCAAGTGTTTTCCGCCGGAAATTTTATAACCCGTTTGAGTTTAGTTTTACGTTTGGGTTATGAAACTCTTAGTTATTTCCACCTTCCGATCCAAATGCCCTATTTTCACCTGTAAAGGCCTCTTTATACGTGTTATTTGTCATTAGTCAGGTTTCTTTGATTTCACTTCATTGTTTTGCTAATTGCTAGATGAGCTGTAATATGTTCTCTTGTTCAATCTTAGGTTTCATTAGTGACTAAGGGTAATATCCGGAAGGATATTTTGCACGTTATTTTGCATAACTAGGTGAGTGTTCCTTATTTGCTACATTTTTCTTGACTGCATGGCTTGTGTTATTATTTGATAATGTGTTAAGTGCTTTCAAGAATTTCCAAAATGAGTTTTCTAGGCGAGTGTGTACTTTATCGCACTCGACCTAAATGAATGTAAAAATTTCAATGATTAAGTAATGAAATGCTAGTTGCGCATGATGTAAGCCTTTCGGCTGAACTGGACCATGCCCTTCGTTACCGATCGACTCGAGCCAGAAGCGGACTCGATCGGGCGATATGGTGACCCTGGGTGTGAACGTTTGGTATACTCGAGTATTACCTTGTAGTCTGGTGGAGCCTGGCCAATTTCCAGGAGGGGGTGCATGAAATGAACGAACGAACGAGGGTTTTACTTACCAAATGCATTTTCAAATGAATGTAGGAATAAGGGGAATGACAGGAGAACGAACGAACAAACAAATGGCTCCTTGTGAGCCCATATCCTTTTAATGTATGTGTTATTATCGCTTTCCATTGTAAATGGTACTTGAATTATTGAATTTCTATATTTAAGGTATTAAATGGATTGTTGCTTATGTGTTCGGAACCTCACTGAACTTTTAGCTCACCCCTTTAGTTTTGTTTTCCTTAACAGGGGAAGGCGTGCAAGGACGAGAGCTCTGTATAGACTAGCTTGGTCTAGTTCTTTGATTTTGTTATTGTTCTCGCTTTAGTACTTGGCACGGGCTGGTTGTATGGTGAATTGAGAACCTTTGTATATTCGACGGTTGTACTTCCTTCTGAGATAGCAATGTATATAAGTTTGGTTTTAAGTTTTGGGTCCTTGTTTTGCTCTTTCTTGTGGTTTTATTTCTGATTTGTTTGAGTGATCGACTGAGTCCCAGCGAGAGCTGGGCAGGCGGTCCGCCGAACCCTTTGGTTCGCCTTAGGGGGAGGTGGGGCTGTCACATTCTCATTTACCAAAGGAGACAAAAATTTATTGGCTTGAAAACTTTACTAGTTTGCTGCCCCTGCTTGGACCCAAGAAGACGTTAATTATATTGAAGAAGAAGAAGTTTTTCTTAGAGGACATGGAAAAAGAAATGTAATAGAAAGCGAAAAAAACCCATACAGAGCTGAAGATCACTTCGTCTTCTCTTCTTTATTAGTTTCTCATAAAGCAAAGAAAACCCATACAGAGCAGAATCCGAAGCTTACTAACTTTAGTCTTCACCAGCTCCCCCAGCAGCTCCACCAGCCCCACCAGCTGCTGCACCTTGTCCATCCTGGAGAATTTGGTAAGATTTTCAACCCACAAGAATGAGAAAGTGCAAGGAATGTAGAGTTGACACTATTAATTTACCGGCACAATCACCAACACCATTTGTGTTGGTGCATGGTAGTCGAAGATGTTGATCTTCGAACCCACCCCCAAGCCAAGGGCATCTCTCAGCTGCGGCCAACCAACAATCATCATGCACCTCAAATCACCTCCTTGTTTCACCACACAGTTGATATTTCCTGCCGTCGTTCGAACTAAAACAAGACTTTCGGTGCTGCAGAGATCATCCATGTTGAAATTGGGAGATGGGTAAGTGATAAACTCTCTAGCCTCCCTGGGAATTAATAGTTGGTTTCTGTCACTCATGCGCACCGTCTTTCGGGCTAAAAAACTCGAGGGATTTCCCACGTAGTCCCCCACTTGAAAGAGATCGTAAGGAAAATTAGGATGCTAGCCAGCAGCCATAATGAGATGGTTAGCAGGAGATGAAAGAAATGTCACCCAATATTTGCTTTTTCTCGGCAAAGGAAGAGATGGTTAGCAGGAGCTTTTTCTCGGTGAAAGAAGAGATGGATGAAAGAATTGCAACGTCCGCTATTTATATGCATGCATTGTGCCTCGCATGACTGACAACTTCTCCTCTCTGGCTGGCTTTAGTCTAGACAGGTGTCCGGACTCGTTTTCAAGACAGGATTAAAGATGAGTTCACATTTCGCTGAGCTGATATTACATAGAGATGGCAAAAAGTTCAGTGAAGACTAAAAGTCACATATCCCTACCCCAAAAAAAGAAAGGGCGCAGGGATAGAGTTGCTAGTGGTAGTGGAAGAGAGAAGGGAATGAGGAAAAAAGCCTTGGCTTTGCAGTTTTTTGGCTGTACAGTTTTTTGTTTGTATTCAGGAAAACAGAATTGAGCTTTTCTTAGCATCCATTTGGAAATATTATCATATAAACAATTGGTAGAATATGTATAGTTATGTTTTTCCTTTCATTTATTTTTGTAAACTTGGCATAGAAAGAAGATAAGGGAAAAATCATGGAGTGATGAAATGGTCTTTTGGGGATTTGGTGGATTCACCAAATGAGAATGAAAGACTGAAAAAAGAAACCCTTTTATACATAGTTAATCTTTACCACATTGATAGAGTAGATTAACGTATTAATTATGTGATCAACAAGATAATGTGATTAATGATAGAAATTAAAGGACAAATAATGAAAAAATAGAACAATTTTGAAGGTGGCATACCTCATATATATGCCAGGAAAAATTTTCAATTGTCAGGTGATTTTGCCTTTTGGTTTATATATTAGGCTCTATATATAGCTGTTTACAGAGTTTAGAGTCATGTATTATTCTTCAAAAATGCAAAATAAATGAATGAATAAATGAAGAAGATAACGAATTTGGATCCATGAGAAATAATAATTCGCACAGATTATTATTAAAAATATAAAAAGGGGTCTTAAAGCTTTCATTGTTGAAGATCATTGCCATGACAGCCGCTAATCTTGCCTTACAAGTCCCAAATTGGCCTTTTTATTTGTTCATTAGGTCGGTATTGGACCACTCCCAGTGACCAAAGGAGACAAAATTTTATTGGCTTGGAAAACTTTACTAGTTCGCTGCCCATGGTTGGATCCAAAAAGACGTTAATTATATTGAAGAAGAAGAAGAAGAAGAAGCAGTTTTTTCTTAGAGGACATGGAAAAAGAAATGTAACAGAAACTGATTGCTTAGAGGCATGGAAAAGAAAGCCCCAAACAGAGCTGAAGATCACTTAGTCTTCTCTTATTTATTAGTTTCTCATAAAGAAAAGAAAAACAAAGGAGGAATGAAAAAAAAAACCAAAATTGAACACACACAAACTCTCTCTGGCAAAATGATGTCCACGTTGTTTAATATACGTTGTTTAGTATTTCCAATAAGGGCTAATTTTGTGTCAGATAAATATGATTGCTGACAAAAAATTTTAATTTGGGAAAGAACTTTTGCTCTTTTTTTTTTAAGATTCATCCCGAATTAAAAATCTTCGCATGTACAAAAAAAAAGAAGAAAAATTAAAATACCCAGGAAAAGTTTTATTTCACCCCAAAATAATTTTTAATGTCATAGAAGAAATAGTTTTAAGGGCATTGGAGTTGCTTGCCTTGTTGGAGGACATTGCTGGGCAACTAGACCTACTCGGGGGGCAAGAAATCGAACGGCTTAAACAAAGGTAGAAATTTACAAGATAATAGACAAAACGAGAATAGTGTAAGCCACAAACATCACTGTCATAACGTTACATGACTGACAACTTCTCCTCTCTGGCTGGCTCCAGTCTAGACAGGTGTCCGTACTCGTTTCAAGACAGGATTAAAGATGAGTTCAGATTTCGCTGAGCTAATATTACATAAAAATGGCAAAAAAAGTTCTGTGAAGACTAAAAGTCACATATCCCAACCCCAAAACAGAATTGAGCTTTTCTTAGCTTCCATTTGGAAATATTATCATATAAACAATTGGTCGAATATGTATAGTTATGTTTTTCCTTTCATTTATTTTTGTAAACTTGGCATAGAAAGAAGATAAGGGAAAAATAATGGAGTGATGAAATGGTCTTTTGGGGATTTGGTGGATTCACCAAATGAGAATGAAAGACTGAAAAAAGAAACCCTTTTATACATAGTTAATCTTTACCACATTGATTGAGTAGATTAACGTATTAATTATGTGATCAACAAGATAATGTGATTAATGAAAGAAATTAAAGGACAAATAATGAAAAAATAGAACAATTTTGAAGGTGGCATACTGTCACGACCCCACCTCCCCCTAAGGCGAACCAGAGGGTTCGGCGGGCCGCCTGCCCGGCTCTCGCCGGGACTCAGTCGTTCACTAAAGTTCTCATTTGAATTACAAAAATAAACCTCAAATATTACAATATAAATCTCATATATTACATCAAATTCCTCAAGAATTACATATCAAAAGCGAAGCGTCCACGCTTCCGCAGCGCCACTCTGATCCTTGATACCAACTATTATACAGGAGGAAGTCCAAAGCTAGACTATTACACATCCAATCAATTCTAAACATTCAATACAATCCCAATATGAACGATTACACAAAAGGAAATCCAAGTTCAATCCATACATGATATAATCCATGATAAACACTACAAGCCCTTCCTTCGCCTTGAGCCCTGTGGAGGGGAATAAAACATTTTGGGGTGAGCTAGAAGCTCAGCGAGTAACCAGTAAAATCAGTAATCAAATCTGTTTAACAATAGTTCATTTCAATGATGTCATTTCAATATGGAGTAACAATAATTCACGAAACATTTACAATGGAAAGCGATAGTAACATTCATGAAAAGGATACGTTCGTTCTCCTGTCATTTCATTGCATTTGATTTCATTCGTGCATTCATTCACCCCGTCCCTGGCTTTTGGCCAGGCTCCACCAACCTACAAGGTAATACTCGAGTATACCGAAACGTTCACCCAAGTTCCTAGTCGCCCGACCGAGTCCGCTTCTGGCTCGAGACGACCGGTAACAAGGGGCAATGGACAAGTTCAGCCCAAGAGGCTTACATTCATGCGCAAGTAGCATTTAATCACTAATCATTGAAATTTTCATATATATTTAGGTCGAGTGCGATAAAGTACACACTCGCCTAGAAAACTCGTTTTAACAATCATTGAAAGCAAAATCAATAATAACAAGACACTAATGCAAGCACGCATGATATGTAAGAAACAGTTCCAAAAGTAACTTTGAAAACGGTTCAAAAGTAGATAATGCAGTAAAGCGGTTCAAAAGTAAATTTGGAAACAGTTTGAGGTCACTCACCTGCACGGCTCCGAAACTATCCATCATGTATCATTGCCTTGCTCAAATCCAAGTCTTAAATCACAAACTCAATGCAAACAAGTTCCTTCAAAGTTTGGACAGCACTTCCCCTGAATTTGCTAACTTTTCCAGCCATCACGGCTTCATTATATTCTCAGCCAGTCCCAAAGGTACACACACAACAACAACAAGTTCATCCCATAGTCATTCAGCAAGCTCCAAGTAGTACTAGTACAAGTCAAGCTAGGGAAAAGTCCGAAAATGAAGGTTTAGCTCAAACCAGAAAAACAGTTTTGGACGTCACTTTGCAGTAATGGCACAAATTGCACTACGATTATCGGATTAGGGTGTAAGACCCACCATTTCGAAGCTAAGAACCAGGGCTATAACAATGTAGAAGGTCACTCAGTCCAAATCCCAGCACAACTAAGTCAAAAATGCAGAATACCAAACCAGAACCGTAATTGCAGGTTTACAAATCACACTAGGCTGTAATCAGTCCAACTCAGTCTATACAGGTCCAAATGCAGTGATTCCAAAGGCATGCGGTAGCTAAGACATCAAGCTACATTTCATCAGAAGACACCAACATCCAAATTCAAAGAAATTCCAGTAAAAACAGACGATTACAATCGCAGTTCGCACATTCTGATCACCCAGAACAGCAACAGTAAAATCGACATATCTCACTCTACACTACTCTAAATGACCTGAAATTTTACAGGAACCTCAAACACATCAATAGCTACAACTTTCATGTTTTAAGAAAAGGCCAATTCGGCCTCTAACCACATGATCTAAAACCGGACAGAAAAGGGGGTTATGAAACCCTAACTTTTCACAATTCAATCCAAACCCAAAATTGATTGCAATTTCCTATCATATACATCCACTAGAGTCATAACCCCTTATTACCAACCATCATAAACAACCACAACATCATAATCACATTAAACCAGAAAATTCCTCAAAAAAATAAAAACTTCACCAAATCATTCCAAACCAAGAAATAAACCACAATTTCCACACTATAGCCACCATTAGGCATCAATTAAACATCATTAGATGTAAGAGGATAGGCAATCACTACTTACCAAGTAAAAAAGAGAGAGGAAGTTGTAGAACACCTTAGCTTCTCCAAAAAAACTTCACCAAAACACTCACTAGCACCAAATGGAAGGCTTTTATGGAGTAGAAACTAGTTAATGCAATTGGTTTGGAAGATTGAGCTAAATGGAAGCTTGAAATTGAAGCAATTTTCTTCCTTCTTGAGCTCTCAAGAGTCGGCCAACATGGAGTGCAAAATGGTGATTTGTAGTCAATTTTTGAGATATTTAACTTAAGGGGAAAAAAAGTCAAAAGATGAATAATGTCCACCCAAAGAGATAGTGACACTTGTCACTCTCTTAAATGCTTTTCTATCCTTTAAGTCTCTCTCACATCAATCAAATCACCTCCTCTTCTTATCTCTTAACACCCGATAAATTTCACCCAGTATCCGGAACTTAATCTTATTGACCGAATTTTTCCGAACTTTTCGCACTAGTAGGTCCCACGTCCTTTCTATATCCTTAATTTTTCAACAACTACCCAATGCTAGAAAAATCATTTTAAAACTATTTTTGCTTATAAACTTTATCTGGGGAATTTTTCTAATCAAGAAAATGTAGAAAAGGCGGGTTTTGTTTTTTTAAAAAATAAACCCTAGAAAATTAGAAAATTTCCGGGTTCTCAAACTCATTTTTTTTCGGGGCGTCACAATCTCCCCTCCTTAAAAGAATGTCATCCTCGACATTCCATCTGGTACCAATCAAGTCGAGACATCCCGCAAAAATCTTTCAAGAGTCAAATCAAACCCACAGTCCGGCATCCTAAACTTCAAGCCTAGGACACACTACAGAGATCTGAAGCCTAAGCTCTGATACCAATTGTCACGACCCCACCTCCCCCTAAGGCGAATCAGAGGGTTCGGCGGGCCGCCTGCCCGGCTCTCGCCGGGACTCAGTCGTTCACTAAAGTCCTCAATTGAATTACAAGAATAAACCTCAAATATTACAATATAAATCTCATATATTACATCAAATTCCTCAAGAATTACATATCAAAAGCGAAGCGTCCACGCTTCCGCAGCGCCACTCTGATCCTTGATACCAACTATTATACAGGAGGAAGTCCAAAGCTAGACTATTACACATCCAATCAATTCTAAACATTCAATACAATCCCAATATGAACGATTACACAAAAGGAAATCCAAGTTCAATCCATACATGATATAATCCATGATAAACACTACAAGCCCTTCCTTCGCCTTGAGCCCTGTGGAGGGGAATAAAACATTTTGGGGTGAGCTAGAAGCTCAGCGAGTAACCAGTAAAATCAGTAATCAAATCTGTTTAACAATAGTTCATTTCAATGATGTCATTTCAATATGGAGTAACAATAATTCACGAAACATTTACAATGGAAAGCGATAGTAACATTCATGAAAAGGATACATTCGTTCTCCTGTCATTTCATTGCATTTGTTTCATTCGTGCATTCATTCACCCCGTCCCTGGCTTTTGGCCAGGCTCCACCAACCTACAAGGTAATACTCGAGTATACCGAAACGTTCACCCAAGTTCCTAGTCGCCCGATCGAGTCCGCTTCTGGCTCGAGACGACCGGTAACAAGGGGCAATGGCCAGTTCAGCCCAAGAGGCTTACATTCATGCGCAAGTAGCATTTAAGCACTAATCATTGAAAATTTCATATATATTTAGGTCGAGTGCGATAAAGTACACACTCGCCTAGAAAACTCGTTTTAACAATCATTGAAAGCAAAATCAATAATAACAAGACACTAATGCAAGCACGCATGATATGTAAGAAACAGTTCCAAAAGTAACTTTGAAAACGGTTCAAAAGTAGATAATGCAGTAAAGCGGTTCAAAAGTAAATTTGGAAACAGTTTGAGGTCACTCACCTCCACGGCTCCGAAACTATTCATCATGTATCATTGCCTTGCTCAAATCCAAGTCTGAAATCACAAACTCAATGCAAATAACTTCCTTCAAGAGTTCGGACAGCACTTCCCCTGAATTTCCTTACTTTTCCAGCCATCATGGCTTCATTATATCCTCAGCCAGTCCCAAAGGTACACACACAACAACAACAAGTTCATCCCATAGTCATTCAGCAAGCTCCAAGTAGTACTAGTACAAGTCAAGCTAGGGAAAAGTCCGAAAATGAAGGTTTAGCTCAAACCAGAAAAACAGTTTTGGACGTCACTTTGCAGTAATGGCACAACTTGCACTACGATTATCGGATTAGGGTGTAAGACCCACCATTTCGAAGCTAAGAACCAGGGCTATAATAATGTAGAAGGTCACTCAGTCCAAATCCCAGCACAACTAAGTCAAAAATGCAGAATACCAAACCAGAACCGTAATTGCAGGTTTACAAATCACACTAGGCTGTAATCAGTCCAACTCAGTCTATACAGGTCCAAATGCAGTGATTCCAAAGGCATGCGGTAGCTAAGACATCAAGCTACATTTCATCAGAAGACACCAACATCCAAATTCAAAGAAATTCCAGTAAAAACAGACGATTACAATCGCAGTTCGCACATTCTGATCACCCAGAACAGCAACAGTAAAATCGACATATCTCACTCTACACTACTCTAAATGACCTGAAATTTTACAGGAACCTCAAACACATCAATAGCTACAACTTTCATGTTTTAAGAAAAGGCCAATTCGGCCTCTAACCACATGATCTAAAACCGGACAGAA
Source organism: Coffea eugenioides (assembly GCF_003713205.1). Lineage (NCBI taxonomy): Eukaryota > Viridiplantae > Streptophyta > Magnoliopsida > Gentianales > Rubiaceae > Coffea > Coffea eugenioides. Next base: position 27,557,517 of record NC_040035.1, read on the forward strand.
AAGGGGGTTATGAAACCCTAACTTTTCACAATTCAATCCAAACCCAAAATTGATTGCAATTTCCTATCATATACATCCACTAGAGTCATAACCCCTTATTACCAACCATCATAAACAACCACAACATCATAATCACATTAAACCAGAAAATTCCTCAAAAAAATAAAAACTTCACCAAATCATTCCAAACCAAGAAATAAACCACAATTTCCACCACTATAGCCACCATTAGGCATCAATTAAACATCATTAGATGTAAGAGGATAGGCAATCACTACTTACCAAGTAAAAAAGAGAGAGGAAGTTGTAGAACACCTTAGCTTCTCCAAAAAAACTTCACCAAAACACTCACTAGCACCAAATGGAAGGCTTTTATGGAGTAGAAACTAGTTAATGCAATTGGTTTGGAAGATTGAGCTAAATGGAAGCTTGAAATTGAAGCAATTTTCTTCCTTCTTGAGCTCTCAAGAGTCGGCCAACATGGAGTGCAAAATGGTGATTTGTAGTCAATTTTTGAGATATTTAACTTAAGGGGAAAAAAAGTCAAAAGATGAATAATGTCCACCCAAAGAGATAGTGACACTTGTCACTCTCTTAAATGCATTTCTATCCTTTAAGTCTCTCTCACATCAATCAAATCACCTCCTCTTCTTATCTCTTAACACCCGATAAATTTCACCCAGTATCCGGAACTTAATCTTATTGACCGAATTTTTCCGAACTTTTCGCACTAGTAGGTCCCACGTCCTTTCTATATCCTTAATTTTTCAACAACTACCCAATGCTAGAAAAATCATTTTAAAACTATTTTTGCTTATAAACTTTATCTGGGGAATTTTTCTAATCAAGAAAATGTAGAAAAGGCGGGTTTTGTTTTTTTAAAAAATAAACCCTAGAAAATTAGAAAATTTCCGGGTTCTCAAACTCATTTTTTTTCGGGGCGTCACAATCTCCCCTCCTTAAAAGAATGTCATCCTCGACATTCCATCTGGTACCAATCAAGTCGAGACATCCCGCAAAAATCTTTCAAGAGTCAAATCAAACCCACAGTCCGGCATCCTAAACTTCAAGCCTAGGACACACTACAGAGATCTGAAGCCTAAGCTCTGATACCAATTGTCACGACCCCACCTCCCCCTAAGGCGAATCAGAGGGTTCGGCGGGCCGCCTGCCCGGCTCTCGCCGGGACTCAGTCGTTCACTAAAGTCCTCAATTGAATTACAAGAATAAACCTCAAATATTACAATATAAATCTCATATATTACATCAAATTCCTCAAGAATTACATATCAAAAGCGAAGCGTCCACGCTTCCGCAGCGCCACTCTGATCCTTGATACCAACTATTATACAGGAGGAAGTCCAAAGCTAGACTATTACACATCCAATCAATTCTAAACATTCAATACAATCCCAATATGAACGATTACACAAAAGGAAATCCAAGTTCAATCCATACATGATATAATCCATGATAAACACTACAAGCCCTTCCTTCGCCTTGAGCCCTGTGGAGGGGAATAAAACATTTTGGGGTGAGCTAGAAGCTCAGCGAGTAACCAGTAAAATCAGTAATCAAATCTGTTTAACAATAGTTCATTTCAATGATGTCATTTCAATATGGAGTAACAATAATTCACGAAACATTTACAATGGAAAGCGATAGTAACATTCATGAAAAGGATACGTTCGTTCTCCTGTCATTTCATTGCATTTGATTTCATTCGTGCATTCATTCACCCCGTCCCTGGCTTTTGGCCAGGCTCCACCAACCTACAAGGTAATACTCGAGTATACCGAAACGTTCACCCAAGTTCCTAGTCGCCCGATCGAGTCCGCTTCTGGCTCGAGACGACCGGTAACAAGGGGCAATGGCCAGTTCAGCCCAAGAGGCTTACATTCATGCGCAAGTAGCATTTAATCACTAATCATTGAAATTTTCATATATATTTAGGTCGAGTGCGATAAAGTACACACTCGCCTAGAAAACTCGTTTTAACAATCATTGAAAGCAAAATCAATAATAACAAGACACTAATGCAAGCACGCATGATATGTAAGAAACAGTTCCAAAAGTAACTTTGAAAACGGTTCAAAAGTAGATAATGCAGTAAAGCGGTTCAAAAGTAAATTTGGAAACAGTTTGAGGTCACTCACCTGCACGGCTCCGAAACTATCCATCATGTATCATTGCCTTGCTCAAATCCAAGTCTTAAATCACAAACTCAATGCAAACAAGTTCCTTCAAAGTTTGGACAGCACTTCCCCTGAATTTGCTAACTTTTCCAGCCATCACGGCTTCATTATATTCTCAGCCAGTCCCAAAGGTACACACACAACAACAACAAGTTCATCCCATAGTCATTCAGCAAGCTCCAAGTAGTACTAGTACAAGTCAAGCTAGGGAAAAGTCCGAAAATGAAGGTTTAGCTCAAACCAGAAAAACAGTTTTGGACGTCACTTTGCAGTAATGGCACAACTTGCACTACGATTATCGGATTAGGGTGTAAGACCCACCATTTCGAAGCTAAGAACCAGGGCTATAACAATGTAGAAGGTCACTCAGTCCAAATCCCAGTACAACTAAGTCAAAAATGCAGAATACCAAACCAGAACCGTAATTGCAGGTTTACAAATCACACTAGGCTGTAATCAGTCCAACTCAGTCTATACAGGTCCAAATGCAGTGATTCCAAAGGCATGCGGTAGCTAAGACATCAAGCTACATTTCATCAGAAGACACCAACATCCAAATTCAAAGAAATTCCAGTAAAAACAGACGATTACAATCGCAGTTCGCACATTCTGATCACCCAGAACAGCAACAGTAAAATCGACATATCTCACTCTACACTACTCTAAATGACCTGAAATTTTACAGGAACCTCAAACACATCAATACCTACAACTTTCATGTTTTAAGAAAAGGCCAATTCGGCCTCTAACCACATGATCTAAAACCGGACAGAAAAGGGGGTTATGAAACCCTAACTTTTCACAATTCAATCCAAACCCAAAATTGATTGCAATTTCCTATCATATACATCCACTAGAGTCATAACCCCTTATTACCAACCATCATAAACAACCACAACATCATAATCACATTAAACCAGAAAATTCCTGAAAAAAATAAAAACTTCACCAAATCATTCCAAACCAAGAAATAAACCACAATTTCCACCACTATAGCCACCATTAGGCATCAATTAAACATCATTAGATGTAAGAGGATAGGCAATCACTACTTACCAAGTAAAAAAGAGAGAGGAAGTTGTAGAACACCTTAGCTTCTCCAAAAAAACTTCACCAAAACACTCACTAGCACCAAATGGAAGGCTTTTATGGAGTAGAAACTAGTTAATGCAATTGGTTTGGAAGATTGAGCTAAATGGAAGCTTGAAATTGAAGCAATTTTCTTCCTTCTTGAGCTCTCAAGAGTCGGCCAACATGGAGTGCAAAATGGTGATTTGTAGTCAATTTTTGAGATATTTAACTTAAGGGGAAAAAAAGTCAAAAGATGAATAATGTCCACCCAAAGAGATAGTGACACTTGTCACTCTCTTAAATGCTTTTCTATCCTTTAAGTCTCTCTCACATCAATCAAATCACCTCCTCTTCTTATCTCTTAACACCCGATAAATTTCACCCAGTATCCGGAACTTAATCTTATTGACCGAATTTTTCCGAACTTTTCGCACTAGTAGGTCCCACGTCCTTTCTATATCCTTAATTTTTCAACAACTACCCAATGCTAGAAAAATCATTTTAAAACTATTTTTGCTTATAAACTTTATCTGGGGAATTTTTCTAATCAAGAAAATGTAGAAAAGGCGGGTTTTGTTTTTTTAAAAAATAAACCCTAGAAAATTAGAAAATTTCCGGGTTCTCAAACTCATTTTTTTTCGGGGCGTCACAATCTCCCCTCCTTAAAAGAATGTCATCCTCGACATTCCATCTGGTACCAATCAAGTCGAGACATCCCGCAAAAATCTTTCAAGAGTCAAATCAAACCCACAGTCCGGCATCCTAAACTTCAAGCCTAGGACACACTACAGAGATCTGAAGCCTAAGCTCTGATACCAATTGTCACGACCCCACCTCCCCCTAAGGCGAATCAGAGGGTTCGGCGGGCCGCCTGCCCGGCTCTCGCCGGGACTCAGTCGTTCACTAAAGTCCTCAATTGAATTACAAGAATAAACCTCAAATATTACAATATAAATCTCATATATTACATCAAATTCCTCAAGAATTACATATCAAAAGCGAAGCGTCCACGCTTCCGCAGCGCCACTCTGATCCTTGATACCAACTATTATACAGGAGGAAGTCCAAAGCTAGACTATTACACATCCAATCAATTCTAAACATTCAATACAATCCCAATATGAACGATTACACAAAAGGAAATCCAAGTTCAATCCATACATGATATAATCCATGATAAACACTACAAGCCCTTCCTTCGCCTTGAGCCCTGTGGAGGGGAATAAAACATTTTGGGGTGAGCTAGAAGTTCAGCGAGTAACCAGTAAAATCAGTAATCAAATCTGTTTAACAATAGTTCATTTCAATGATGTCATTTCAATATGGAGTAACAATAATTCACGAAACATTTACAATGGAAAGCGATAGTAACATTCATGAAAAGGATACGTTCGTTCTCCTGTCATTTCATTGCATTTGATTTCATTCGTGCATTCATTCACCCCGTCCCTGGCTTTTGGCCAGGCTCCACCAACCTACAAGGTAATACTCGAGTATACCGAAACGTTCACCCAAGTTCCTAGTCGCCCGATCGAGTCCGCTTCTGGCTCGAGACGACCGGTAACAAGGGGCAATGGCCAGTTCAGCCCAAGAGGCTTACATTCATGCGCAAGTAGCATTTAATCACTAATCATTGAAATTTTCATATATATTTAGGTCGAGTGCGATAAAGTACACACTCGCCTAGAAAACTCGTTTTAACAATCATTGAAAGCAAAATCAATAATAACAAGACACTAATGCAAGCACGCATGATATGTAAGAAACAGTTCCAAAAGTAACTTTGAAAACGGTTCAAAAGTAGATAATGCAGTAAAGCGGTTCAAAAGTAAATTTGGAAACAGTTTGAGGTCACTCACCTGCACGGCTCCGAAACTATCCATCATGTATCATTGCCTTGCTCAAATCCAAGTCTTAAATCACAAACTCAATGCAAACAAGTTCCTTCAAAGTTTGGACAGCACTTCCCCTGAATTTGCTAACTTTTCCAGCCATCACGGCTTCATTATATTCTCAGCCAGTCCCAAAGGTACACACACAACAACAACAAGTTCATCCCATAGTCATTCAGCAAGCTCCAAGTAGTACTAGTACAAGTCAAGCTAGGGAAAAGTCCGAAAATGAAGGTTTAGCTCAAACCAGAAAAACAGTTTTGGACGTCACTTTGCAGTAATGGCACAAATTGCACTACGATTATCGGATTAGGGTGTAAGACCCACCATTTCGAAGCTAAGAACCAGGGCTATAACAATGTAGAAGGTCACTCAGTCCAAATCCCAGCACAACTAAGTCAAAAATGCAGAATACCAAACCAGAACCGTAATTGCAGGTTTACAAATCACACTAGGCTGTAATCAGTCCAACTCAGTCTATACAGGTCCAAATGCAGTGATTCCAAAGGCATGCGGTAGCTAAGACATCAAGCTACATTTCATCAGAAGACACCAACATCCAAATTCAAAGAAATTCCAGTAAAAACAGACGATTACAATCGCAGTTCGCACATTCTGATCACCCAGAACAGCAACAGTAAAATCGACATATCTCACTCTACACTACTCTAAATGACCTGAAATTTTACAGGAACCTCAAACACATCAATAGCTACAACTTTCATGTTTTAAGAAAAGGCCAATTCGGCCTCTAACCACATGATCTAAAACCGGACAGAAAAGGGGGTTATGAAACCCTAACTTTTCACAATTCAATCCAAACCCAAAATTGATTGCAATTTCCTATCATATACATCCACTAGAGTCATAACCCCTTATTACCAACCATCATAAACAACCACAACATCATAATCACATTAAACCAGAAAATTCCTGAAAAAAATAAAAACTTCACCAAATCATTCCAAACCAAGAAATAAACCACAATTTCCACCACTATAGCCACCATTAGGCATCAATTAAACATCATTAGATGTAAGAGGATAGGCAATCACTACTTACCAAGTAAAAAAGAGAGAGGAAGTTGTAGAACACCTTAGCTTCTCCAAAAAAACTTCACCAAAACACTCACTAGCACCAAATGGAAGGCTTTTATGGAGTAGAAACTAGTTAATGCAATTGGTTTGGAAGATTGAGCTAAATGGAAGCTTGAAATTGAAGCAATTTTCTTCCTTCTTGAGCTCTCAAGAGTCGGCCAACATGGAGTGCAAAATGGTGATTTGTAGTCAATTTTTGAGATATTTAACTTAAGGGGAAAAAAAGTCAAAAGATGAATAATGTCCACCCAAAGAGATAGTGACACTTGTCACTCTCTTAAATGCTTTTCTATCCTTTAAGTCTCTCTCACATCAATCAAATCACCTCCTCTTCTTATCTCTTAACACCCGATAAATTTCACCCAGTATCCGGAACTTAATCTTATTGACCGAATTTTTCCGAACTTTTCGCACTAGTAGGTCCCACGTCCTTTCTATATCCTTAATTTTTCAACAACTACCCAATGCTAGAAAAATCATTTTAAAACTATTTTTGCTTATAAACTTTATCTGGGGAATTTTTCTAATCAAGAAAATGTAGAAAAGGCGGGTTTTGTTTTTTTAAAAAATAAACCCTAGAAAATTAGAAAATTTCCGGGTTCTCAAACTCATTTTTTTTCGGGGCGTCACAATCTCCCCTCCTTAAAAGAATGTCATCCTCGACATTCCATCTGGTACCAATCAAGTCGAGACATCCCGCAAAAATCTTTCAAGAGTCAAATCAAACCCACAGTCCGGCATCCTAAACTTCAAGCCTAGGACACACTACAGAGATCTGAAGCCTAAGCTCTGATACCAATTGTCACGACCCCACCTCCCCCTAAGGCGAATCAGAGGGTTCGGCGGGCCGCCTGCCCGGCTCTCGCCGGGACTCAGTCGTTCACTAAAGTCCTCAATTGAATTACAAGAATAAACCTCAAATATTACAATATAAATCTCATATATTACATCAAATTCCTCAAGAATTACATATCAAAAGCGAAGCGTCCACGCTTCCGCAGCGCCACTCTGATCCTTGATACCAACTATTATACAGGAGGAAGTCCAAAGCTAGACTATTACACATCCAATCAATTCTAAACATTCAATACAATCCCAATATGAACGATTACACAAAAGGAAATCCAAGTTCAATCCATACATGATATAATCCATGATAAACACTACAAGCCCTTCCTTCGCCTTGAGCCCTGTGGAGGGGAATAAAACATTTTGGGGTGAGCTAGAAGTTCAGCGAGTAACCAGTAAAATCAGTAATCAAATCTGTTTAACAATAGTTCATTTCAATGATGTCATTTCAATATGGAGTAACAATAATTCACGAAACATTTACAATGGAAAGCGATAGTAACATTCATGAAAAGGATACGTTCGTTCTCCTGTCATTTCATTGCATTTGATTTCATTCGTGCATTCATTCACCCCGTCCCTGGCTTTTGGCCAGGCTCCACCAACCTACAAGGTAATACTCGAGTATACCGAAACGTTCACCCAAGTTCCTAGTCGCCCGATCGAGTCCGCTTCTGGCTCGAGACGACCGGTAACAAGGGGCAATGGCCAGTTCAGCCCAAGAGGCTTACATTCATGCGCAAGTAGCATTTAATCACTAATCATTGAAATTTTCATATATATTTAGGTCGAGTGCGATAAAGTACACACTCGCCTAGAAAACTCGTTTTAACAATCATTGAAAGCAAAATCAATAATAACAAGACACTAATGCAAGCACGCATGATATGTAAGAAACAGTTCCAAAAGTAACTTTGAAAACGGTTCAAAAGTAGATAATGCAGTAAAGCGGTTCAAAAGTAAATTTGGAAACAGTTTGAGGTCACTCACCTGCACGGCTCCGAAACTATCCATCATGTATCATTGCCTTGCTCAAATCCAAGTCTTAAATCACAAACTCAATGCAAACAAGTTCCTTCAAAGTTTGGACAGCACTTCCCCTGAATTTGCTAACTTTTCCAGCCATCACGGCTTCATTATATTCTCAGCCAGTCCCAAAGGTACACACACAACAACAAAAAGTTCATCCCATAGTCATTCAGCAAGCTCCAAGTAGTACTAGTACAAGTCAAGCTAGGGAAAAGTCCGAAAATGAAGGTTTAGCTCAAACCAGAAAAACAGTTTTGGACGTCACTATGCGGTAATGGCACAACTTGCACTACGATTATCGGATTAGGGTGTAAGACCTACCATTTCGAAGCTAAGAACCAGGGCTATAACAATGTAGAAGGTCACTCAGTCCAAATCCCAGCACAACTAAGTCAAAAATGCAGAATACCAAACCAGAACCGTAATTGCAGGTTTACAAATCACACTAGGCTGTAATCAGTCCAACTCAGTCTATACAGGTCCAAATGCAGTGATTCCAAAGGCATGCGGTAGCTAAGACATCAAGCTACATTTCATCAGAAGACACCAACATCCAAATTCAAAGAAATTCCAGTAAAAACAGACGATTACAATCGCAGTTCGCACTTCTGATCACCCAGGAACAGCACAGAAAATCGACATATCTCACTCTACCTACTCTAATGACCTTGAAATTTTACAGGAACCTTAAAACCACATCATACCTACAAACTTTCATGTTTAAGAAAAGGGCCAAATTCGGCCTCTAACCACATTGATCTAAAAACCGGACAGAAAAGGGGGTTCATTGAAAACCCTAACTTTCACCAATTCAATCCAAACCCAAAAATTGATTGCAATTTCCGATCAGTACATCACTAGAGTTATAACCCCTTATTTCACAACCATCATAAAACAACCACAACATCTAATCACATTAAACCACGAAAATTCCTTGAAAAAATAAAAAACTTCACCAAATTCATTCCAAAACCAAGAATAAACCACAAATTTCCACCACTATAGCCACCATTAGGCATCAATTAAACATCATTGATGTAAAGAGGATAGGCAATCACTACTTACCAAGTAAATAAGAGAGAGGAAGTTGGTTTAATTAGTAGAACACTTACTTCTCCAAAAAAAACTTCACCAAAAACCACTCACTAGCACCAAATGAAGGCTTTTATGGAGTAGAAAACTAGTTATGCGAATTGGTTGGAAGATTGAGCTAAATGGAAGCTTGAAATTGAAGCAATTTCTTCCTTTCTGAGCTCTCAAGCAGTCGGCCCAACATGGAGTGCCAAAATGCGTGATTTGTAGTCAATTTTTTGAGATATTTAACTTAAGGGGAAAAAAAGTCAAAAGATGAATAATGTCCACCCAAAGAGATAGTGACACTTGTCACTCTCTTAAATGCATTTCTATCCTTTAAGTCTCTCTCACATCAATCAAATCACCTCCTCTTCTTATCTCTTAACACCCGATAAATTTCACCCAGTATCCGGAACTTAATCTTATTGACCGAATTTTTCCGAACTTTTCGCACTAGTAGGTCCCACGTCCTTTCTATATCCTTAATTTTTCAACAACTACCCAATGCTAGAAAAATCATTTTAAAACTATTTTTGCTTATAAACTTTATCTGGGGAATTTTTCTAATCAAGAAAATGTAGAAAAGGCGGGTTTTGTTTTTTTAAAAAATAAACCCTAGAAAATTAGAAAATTTCCGGGTTCTCAAACTCATTTTTTTTCGGGGCGTCACAATCTCCCCTCCTTAAAAGAATGTCATCCTCGACATTCCATCTGGTACCAATCAAGTCGAGACATCCCGCAAAAATCTTTCAAGAGTCAAATCAAACCCACAGTCCGGCATCCTAAACTTCAAGCCTAGGACACACTACAGAGATCTGAAGCCTAAGCTCTGATACCAATTGTCACGACCCCACCTCCCCCTAAGGCGAATCAGAGGGTTCGGCGGGCCGCCTGCCCGGCTCTCGCCGGGACTCAGTCGTTCACTAAAGTCCTCAATTGAATTACAAGAATAAACCTCAAATATTACAATATAAATCTCATATATTACATCAAATTCCTCAAGAATTACATATCAAAAGCGAAGCGTCCACGCTTCCGCAGCGCCACTCTGATCCTTGATACCAACTATTATACAGGAGGAAGTCCAAAGCTAGACTATTACACATCCAATCAATTCTAAACATTCAATACAATCCCAATATGAACGATTACACAAAAGGAAATCCAAGTTCAATCCATACATGATATAATCCATGATAAACACTACAAGCCCTTCCTTCGCCTTGAGCCCTGTGGAGGGGAATAAAACATTTTGGGGTGAGCTAGAAGTTCAGCGAGTAACCAGTAAAATCAGTAATCAAATCTGTTTAACAATAGTTCATTTCAATGATGTCATTTCAATATGGAGTAACAATAATTCACGAAACATTTACAATGGAAAGCGATAGTAACATTCATGAAAAGGATACGTTCGTTCTCCTGTCATTTCATTGCATTTGATTTCATTCGTGCATTCATTCACCCCGTCCCTGGCTTTTGGCCAGGCTCCACCAACCTACAAGGTAATACTCGAGTATACCGAAACGTTCACCCAAGTTCCTAGTCGCCCGACCGAGTCCGCTTCTGGCTCGAGACGACCGGTAACAAGGGGCAATGACAAGTTCAGCCCAAGAGGCTTACATTCATGCGCAAGTAGCATTTAATCACTAATCATTGAAATTTTCATATATATTTAGGTCGAGTGCGATAAAGTACACACTCGCCTAGAAAAATCGTTTTAACAATCATTGAAAGCAAAATCAATAATAACAAGACACTAATGCAAGCACGCATGATATGTAAGAAACAGTTCCAAAAGTAACTTTGAAAACGGTTCAAAAGTAGATAATGCAGTAAAGCGGTTCAAAAGTAAATTTGGAAACAGTTTGAGGTCACTCACCTGCACGGCTCCGAAACTATCCATCATGTATCATTGCCTTGCTCAAATCCAAGTCTTAAATCACAAACTCAATGCAAACAAGTTCCTTCAAAGTTTGGACAGCACTTCCCCTGAATTTGCTAACTTTTCCAGCCATCACGGCTTCATTATATTCTCAGCCAGTCCCAAAGGTACACACACAACAACAACAAGTTCATCCCATAGTCATTCAGCAAGCTCCAAGTAGTACTAGTACAAGTCAAGCTAGGGAAAAGTCCGAAAATGAAGGTTTAGCTCAAACCAGAAAAACAGTTTTGGACGTCACTTTGCAGTAATGGCACAAATTGCACTACGATTATCGGATTAGGGTGTAAGACCCACCATTTCGAAGCTAAGAACCAGGGCTATAACAATGTAGAAGGTCACTCAGTCCAAATCCCAGCACAACTAAGTCAAAAATGCAGAATACCAAACCAGAACCGTAATTGCAGGTTTACAAATCACACTAGGCTGTAATCAGTCCAACTCAGTCTATACAGGTCCAAATGCAGTGATTCCAAAGGCATGCGGTAGCTAAGACATCAAGCTACATTTCATCAGAAGACACCAACATCCAAATTCAAAGAAATTCCAGTAAAAACAGACGATTACAATCGCAGTTCGCACATTCTGATCACCCAGAACAGCAACAGTAAAATCGACATATCTCACTCTACACTACTCTAAATGACCTGAAATTTTACAGGAACCTCAAACACATCAATAGCTACAACTTTCATGTTTTAAGAAAAGGCCAATTCGGCCTCTAACCACATGATCTAAAACCGGACAGAAAAGGGGGTTATGAAACCCTAACTTTTCACAATTCAATCCAAACCCAAAATTGATTGCAATTTCCTATCATATACATCCACTAGAGTCATAACCCCTTATTACCAACCATCATAAACAACCACAACATCATAATCACATTAAACCAGAAAATTCCTGAAAAAAATAAAAACTTCACCAAATCATTCCAAACCAAGAAATAAACCACAATTTCCACCACTATAGCCACCATTAGGCATCAATTAAACATCATTAGATGTAAGAGGATAGGCAATCACTACTTACCAAGTAAAAAAGAGAGAGGAAGTTGTAGAACACCTTAGCTTCTCCAAAAAAACTTCACCAAAACACTCACTAGCACCAAATGGAAGGCTTTTATGGAGTAGAAACTAGTTAATGCAATTGGTTTGGAAGATTGAGCTAAATGGAAGCTTGAAATTGAAGCAATTTTCTTCCTTCTTGAGCTCTCAAGAGTCGGCCAACATGGAGTGCAAAATGGTGATTTGTAGTCAATTTTTGAGATATTTAACTTAAGGGGAAAAAAAGTCAAAAGATGAATAATGTCCACCCAAAGAGATAGTGACACTTGTCACTCTCTTAAATGCTTTTCTATCCTTTAAGTCTCTCTCACATCAATCAAATCACCTCCTCTTCTTATCTCTTAACACCCGATAAATTTCACCCAGTATCCGGAACTTAATCTTATTGACCGAATTTTTCCGAACTTTTCGCACTAGTAGGTCCCACGTCCTTTCTATATCCTTAATTTTTCAACAACTACCCAATGCTAGAAAAATCATTTTAAAACTATTTTTGCTTATAAACTTTATCTGGGGAATTTTTCTAATCAAGAAAATGTAGAAAAGGCGGGTTTTGTTTTTTTAAAAAATAAACCCTAGAAAATTAGAAAATTTCCGGGTTCTCAAACTCATTTTTTTTCGGGGCGTCACAATCTCCCCTCCTTAAAAGAATGTCATCCTCGACATTCCATCTGGTACCAATCAAGTCGAGACATCCCGCAAAAATCTTTCAAGAGTCAAATCAAACCCACAGTCCGGCATCCTAAACTTCAAGCCTAGGACACACTACAGAGATCTGAAGCCTAAGCTCTGATACCAATTGTCACGACCCCACCTCCCCCTAAGGCGAATCAGAGGGTTCGGCGGGCCGCCTGCCCGGCTCTCGCCGGGACTCAGTCGTTCACTAAAGTCCTCAATTGAATTACAAGAATAAACCTCAAATATTACAATATAAATCTCATATATTACATCAAATTCCTCAAGAATTACATATCAAAAGCGAAGCGTCCACGCTTCCGCAGCGCCACTCTGATCCTTGATACCAACTATTATACAGGAGGAAGTCCAAAGCTAGACTATTACACATCCAATCAATTCTAAACATTCAATACAATCCCAATATGAACGATTACACAAAAGGAAATCCAAGTTCAATCCATACATGATATAATCCATGATAAACACTACAAGCCCTTCCTTCGCCTTGAGCCCTGTGGAGGGGAATAAAACATTTTGGGGTGAGCTAGAAGTTCAGCGAGTAACCAGTAAAATCAGTAATCAAATCTGTTTAACAATAGTTCATTTCAATGATGTCATTTCAATATGGAGTAACAATAATTCACGAAACATTTACAATGGAAAGCGATAGTAACATTCATGAAAAGGATACGTTCGTTCTCCTGTCATTTCATTGCATTTGATTTCATTCGTGCATTCATTCACCCCGTCCCTGGCTTTTGGCCAGGCTCCACCAACCTACAAGGTAATACTCGAGTATACCGAAACGTTCACCCAAGTTCCTAGTCGCCCGATCGAGTCCGCTTCTGGCTCGAGACGACCGGTAACAAGGGGCAATGGCCAGTTCAGCCCAAGAGGCTTACATTCATGCGCAAGTAGCATTTAATCACTAATCATTGAAATTTTCATATATATTTAGGTCGAGTGCGATAAAGTACACACTCGCCTAGAAAACTCGTTTTAACAATCATTGAAAGCAAAATCAATAATAACAAGACACTAATGCAAGCACGCATGATATGTAAGAAACAGTTCCAAAAGTAACTTTGAAAACGGTTCAAAAGTAGATAATGCAGTAAAGCGGTTCAAAAGTAAATTTGGAAACAGTTTGAGGTCACTCACCTGCACGGCTCCGAAACTATCCATCATGTATCATTGCCTTGCTCAAATCCAAGTCTTAAATCACAAACTCAATGCAAACAAGTTCCTTCAAAGTTTGGACAGCACTTCCCCTGAATTTGCTAACTTTTCCAGCCATCACGGCTTCATTATATTCTCAGCCAGTCCCAAAGGTACACACACAACAACAACAAGTTCATCCCATAGTCATTCAGCAAGCTCCAAGTAGTACTAGTACAAGTCAAGCTAGGGAAAAGTCCGAAAATGAAGGTTTAGCTCAAACCAGAAAAACAGTTTTGGACGTCACTTTGCAGTAATGGCACAACTTGCACTACGATTATCGGATTAGGGTGTAAGACCCACCATTTCGAAGCTAAGAACCAGGGCTATAATAATGTAGAAGGTCACTCAGTCCAAATCCCAGCACAACTAAGTCAAAAATGCAGAATACCAAACCAGAACCGTAATTGCAGGTTTACAAATCACACTAGGCTGTAATCAGTCCAACTCAGTCTATACAGGTCCAAATGCAGTGATTCCAAAGGCATGCGGTAGCTAAGACATCAAGCTACATTTCATCAGAAGACACCAACATCCAAATTCAAAGAAATTCCAGTAAAAACAGACGATTACAATCGCAGTTCGCACATTCTGATCACCCAGAACAGCAACAGTAAAATCGACATATCTCACTCTACACTACTCTAAATGACCTGAAATTTTACAGGAACCTCAAACACATCAATACCTACAACTTTCATGTTTTAAGAAAAGGCCAATTCGGCCTCTAACCACATGATCTAAAACCGGACAGAAAAGGGGGTTATGAAACCCTAACTTTTCACAATTCAATCCAAACCCAAAATTGATTGCAATTTCCTATCATATACATCCACTAGAGTCATAACCCCTTATTACCAACCATCATAAACAACCACAACATCATAATCACATTAAACCAGAAAATTCCTGAAAAAAATAAAAACTTCACCAAATCATTCCAAACCAAGAAATAAACCACAATTTCCACCACTATAGCCACCATTAGGCATCAATTAAACATCATTAGATGTAAGAGGATAGGCAATCACTACTTACCAAGTAAAAAAGAGAGAGGAAGTTGTAGAACACCTTAGCTTCTCCAAAAAAACTTCACCAAAACACTCACTAGCACCAAATGGAAGGCTTTTATGGAGTAGAAACTAGTTAATGCAATTGGTTTGGAAGATTGAGCTAAATGGAAGCTTGAAATTGAAGCAATTTTCTTCCTTCTTGAGCTCTCAAGAGTCGGCCAACATGGAGTGCAAAATGGTGATTTGTAGTCAATTTTTGAGATATTTAACTTAAGGGGAAAAAAAGTCAAAAGATGAATAATGTCCACCCAAAGAGATAGTGACACTTGTCACTCTCTTAAATGCATTTCTATCCTTTAAGTCTCTCTCACATCAATCAAATCACCTCCTCTTCTTATCTCTTAACACCCGATAAATTTCACCCAGTATCCGGAACATAATCTTATTGACCGAATTTTTCCGAACTTTTCGCACTAGTAGGTCCCACGTCCTTTCTATATCCTTAATTTTTCAACAACTACCCAATGCTAGAAAAATCATTTTAAAACTATTTTTGCTTATAAACTTTATCTGGGGAATTTTTCTAATCAAGAAAATGTAGAAAAGACGGGTTTTGTTTTTTTTAAAAATAAACCCTAGAAAATTAGAAAATTTCCGGGTTCTCAAACTCATTTTTTTTCGGGGCGTCACAATCTCCCCTCCTTAAAAGAATGTCGTCCTCGACATTCCATCTGGTACCAATCAAGTCGAGACATCCCGCAAAAATCTTTCAAGAGTCAAATCAAACCCACAGTCCGGCATCCTAAACTTCAAGCCTAGGACACACTACAGAGATCTGAAGCCTAAGCTCTGATACCAATTGTCACGACCCCACCTCCCCCTAAGGCGAATCAGAGGGTTCGGCGGGCCGCCTGCCCGGCTCTCGCCGGGACTCAGTCGTTCACTAAAGTCCTCAATTGAATTACAAGAATAAACCTCAAATATTACAATATAAATCTCATATATTACATCAAATTCCTCAAGAATTACATATCAAAAGCGAAGCGTCCACGCTTCCACTGCGCCACTCTGATCCTTGATACCAACTATTATACAGGAGGAAGTCCAAAGCTAGACTATTACACATCCAATCAATTCTAAACATTCAATACAATCCCAATATGAACGATTACACAAAAGGAAATCCAAGTTCAATCCATACATGATATAACCATGATAAACACTACAAGCCCCCTTCCTTCGCCTTGAGCGCCTGTGGAGGGGAATAGAAAACATTTTGGGGTGAGCTAGAAGCTCAGCGAGTAACCAGTAAAATCAGTAAATCAAATCTGTTTAAAAACAATAGTTCATTTCAAATGAATGTCCATTTCAATATGGGAGTAAACAATAATTCACTGAAACATTTACAATGGAAAGCCGATAGTAAACATTCATGAAAAGGATACGTTCGTTCTCCTGTCATTTCATTGCATTTGATTTCATTCGTGCATTCATTCACGAGCCCCGTCCCTGGCTTTTGGCCAGGCTTCCACCAACCTCAAGGTAATAACTGCGAGTATACCCGAGAACGTTCACGCCCCAGTTCCTAGCGCCCGATTCGAGTCCGCTTCTGGCTCGAGACGACCGGTAACAAAGGGGCAATGGCAGTTCAGCCAAGAGGCTTACATTCATGCGCAAGTAGCATTTAATCACTAATCATTGAAATTTCATATATATTTAGGTCGAGTGCGATAAAGTACACACTCGCCTAGAAAACTCGTTTTAACAATCATTGAAAGCAAAATCAATAATAACAAGACACTAATGCAAGCACGCATGATATGTAAGAAACAGTTCCAAAAGTAACTTTGAAAACGGTTCAAAAGTAGATAATGCAGTAAAGCGGTTCAAAAGTAAATTTGGAAACAGTTTGAGGTCACTCACCTGCACGGCTCCGAAACTATCCATCATGTATCATTGCCTTGCTCAAATCCAAGTCTTAAATCACAAACTCAATGCAAACAAGTTCCTTCAAAGTTTGGACAGCACTTCCCCTGAATTTGCTAACTTTTCCAGCCATCACGGCTTCATTATATTCTCAGCCAGTCCCAAAGGTACACACACAACAACAACAAGTTCATCCCATAGTCATTCAGCAAGCTCCAAGTAGTACTAGTACAAGTCAAGCTAGGGAAAAGTCCGAAAATGAAGGTTTAGCTCAAACCAGAAAAACAGTTTTGGACGTCACTTTGCAGTAATGGCACAAATTGCACTACGATTATCGGATTAGGGTGTAAGACCCACCATTTCGAAGCTAAGAACCAGGGCTATAACAATGTAGAAGGTCACTCAGTCCAAATCCCAGCACAACTAAGTCAAAAATGCAGAATACCAAACCAGAACCGTAATTGCAGGTTTACAAATCACACTAGGCTGTAATCAGTCCAACTCAGTCTATACAGGTCCAAATGCAGTGATTCCAAAGGCATGCGGTAGCTAAGACATCAAGCTACATTTCATCAGAAGACACCAACATCCAAATTCAAAGAAATTCCAGTAAAAACAGACGATTACAATCGCAGTTCGCACATTCTGATCACCCAGAACAGCAACAGTAAAATCGACATATCTCACTCTACACTACTCTAAATGACCTGAAATTTTACAGGAACCTCAAACACATCAATAGCTACAACTTTCATGTTTTAAGAAAAGGCCAATTCGGCCTCTAACCACATGATCTAAAACCGGACAGAAAAGGGGGTTATGAAACCCTAACTTTTCACAATTCAATCCAAACCCAAAATTGATTGCAATTTCCTATCATATACATCCACTAGAGTCATAACCCCTTATTACCAACCATCATAAACAACCACAACATCATAATCACATTAAACCAGAAAATTCCTCAAAAAAATAAAAACTTCACCAAATCATTCCAAACCAAGAAATAAACCACAATTTCCACCACTATAGCCACCATTAGGCATCAATTAAACATCATTAGATGTAAGAGGATAGGCAATCACTACTTACCAAGTAAAAAAGAGAGAGGAAGTTGTAGAACACCTTAGCTTCTCCAAAAAAACTTCACCAAAACACTCACTAGCACCAAATGGAAGGCTTTTATGGAGTAGAAACTAGTTAATGCAATTGGTTTGGAAGATTGAGCTAAATGGAAGCTTGAAATTGAAGCAATTTTCTTCCTTCTTGAGCTCTCAAGAGTCGGCCAACATGGAGTGCAAAATGGTGATTTGTAGTCAATTTTTGAGATATTTAACTTAAGGGGAAAAAAAGTCAAAAGATGAATAATGTCCACCCAAAGAGATAGTGACACTTGTCACTCTCTTAAATGCTTTTCTATCCTTTAAGTCTCTCTCACATCAATCAAATCACCTCCTCTTCTTATCTCTTAACACCCGATAAATTTCACCCAGTATCCGGAACTTAATCTTATTGACCGAATTTTTCCGAACTTTTCGCACTAGTAGGTCCCACGTCCTTTCTATATCCTTAATTTTTCAACAACTACCCAATGCTAGAAAAATCATTTTAAAACTATTTTTGCTTATAAACTTTATCTGGGGAATTTTTCTAATCAAGAAAATGTAGAAAAGGCGGGTTTTGTTTTTTTAAAAAATAAACCCTAGAAAATTAGAAAATTTCCGGGTTCTCAAACTCATTTTTTTTCGGGGCGTCACAATCTCCCCTCCTTAAAAGAATGTCATCCTCGACATTCCATCTGGTACCAATCAAGTCGAGACATCCCGCAAAAATCTTTCAAGAGTCAAATCAAACCCACAGTCCGGCATCCTAAACTTCAAGCCTAGGACACACTACAGAGATCTGAAGCCTAAGCTCTGATACCAATTGTCACGACCCCACCTCCCCCTAAGGCGAATCAGAGGGTTCGGCGGGCCGCCTGCCCGGCTCTCGCCGGGACTCAGTCGTTCACTAAAGTCCTCAATTGAATTACAAGAATAAACCTCAAATATTACAATATAAATCTCATATATTACATCAAATTCCTCAAGAATTACATATCAAAAGCGAAGCGTCCACGCTTCCGCAGCGCCACTCTGATCCTTGATACCAACTATTATACAGGAGGAAGTCCAAAGCTAGACTATTACACATCCAATCAATTCTAAACATTCAATACAATCCCAATATGAACGATTACACAAAAGGAAATCCAAGTTCAATCCATACATGATATAATCCATGATAAACACTACAAGCCCTTCCTTCGCCTTGAGCCCTGTGGAGGGGAATAAAACATTTTGGGGTGAGCTAGAAGTTCAGCGAGTAACCAGTAAAATCAGTAATCAAATCTGTTTAACAATAGTTCATTTCAATGATGTCATTTCAATATGGAGTAACAATAATTCACGAAACATTTACAATGGAAAGCGATAGTAACATTCATGAAAAGGATACGTTCGTTCTCCTGTCATTTCATTGCATTTGATTTCATTCGTGCATTCATTCACCCCGTCCCTGGCTTTTGGCCAGGCTCCACCAACCTACAAGGTAATACTCGAGTATACCGAAACGTTCACCCAAGTTCCTAGTCGCCCGATCGAGTCCGCTTCTGGCTCGAGACGACCGGTAACAAGGGGCAATGGCCAGTTCAGCCCAAGAGGCTTACATTCATGCGCAAGTAGCATTTAATCACTAATCATTGAAATTTTCATATATATTTAGGTCGAGTGCGATAAAGTACACACTCGCCTAGAAAACTCGTTTTAACAATCATTGAAAGCAAAATCAATAATAACAAGACACTAATGCAAGCACGCATGATATGTAAGAAACAGTTCCAAAAGTAACTTTGAAAACGGTTCAAAAGTAGATAATGCAGTAAAGCGGTTCAAAAGTAAATTTGGAAACAGTTTGAGGTCACTCACCTGCACGGCTCCGAAACTATCCATCATGTATCATTGCCTTGCTCAAATCCAAGTCTTAAATCACAAACTCAATGCAAACAAGTTCCTTCAAAGTTTGGACAGCACTTCCCCTGAATTTGCTAACTTTTCCAGCCATCACGGCTTCATTATATTCTCAGCCAGTCCCAAAGGTACACACACAACAACAAAAAGTTCATCCCATAGTCATTCAGCAAGCTCCAAGTAGTACTAGTACAAGTCAAGCTAGGGAAAAGTCCGAAAATGAAGGTTTAGCTCAAACCAGAAAAACAGTTTTGGACGTCACTATGCGGTAATGGCACAACTTGCACTACGATTATCGGATTAGGGTGTAAGACCTACCATTTCGAAGCTAAGAACCAGGGCTATAACAATGTAGAAGGTCACTCAGTCCAAATCCCAGCACAACTAAGTCAAAAATGCAGAATACCAAACCAGAACCGTAATTGCAGGTTTACAAATCACACTAGGCTGTAATCAGTCCAACTCAGTCTATACAGGTCCAAATGCAGTGATTCCAAAGGCATGCGGTAGCTAAGCCATCAAGCTACATTTCATCAGAAGACACTAACATCCAAATTCCAAGAAATTCCAGTAAAAACAGACGATTACAATCGCAGTTCGCACATTCTGATCACCCCGAACAGCAACAGTAAAATCGACATATCTCACTCTACACTACTCTAAATGACCTGAAATTTTACAGGAACCTCAAACACATCAATACCTACAACTTTCATGTTTTAAGAAAAGGCCAATTCGGCCTCTAACCACATGATCTAAAACCGGACAGAAAAGGGGGTTATGAAACCCTAACTTTTCACAATTCAATCCAAACCCAAAATTGATTGCAATTTCCTATCATATACATCCACTAGAGTCATAACCCCTTATTACCAACCATCATAAACAACCACAACATCATAATCACATTAAACCAGAAAATTCCTCAAAAAAATAAAAACTTCACCAAATCATTCCAAACCAAGAAATAAACCACAATTTCCACCACTATAGCCACCATTAGGCATCAATTAAACATCATTAGATGTAAGAGGATAGGCAATCACTACTTACCAAGTAAAAAAGAGAGAGGAAGTTGTAGAACACCTTAGCTTCTCCAAAAAAACTTCACCAAAACACTCACTAGCACCAAATGGAAGGCTTTTATGGAGTAGAAACTAGTTAATGCAATTGGTTTGGAAGATTGAGCTAAATGGAAGCTTGAAATTGAAGCAATTTTCTTCCTTCTTGAGCTCTCAAGAGTCGGCCAACATGGAGTGCAAAATGGTGATTTGTAGTCAATTTTTGAGATATTTAACTTAAGGGGAAAAAAAGTCAAAAGATGAATAATGTCCACCCAAAGAGATAGTGACACTTGTCACTCTCTTAAATGCATTTCTATCCTTTAAGTCTCTCTCACATCAATCAAATCACCTCCTCTTCTTATCTCTTAACACCCGATAAATTTCACCCAGTATCCGGAACTTAATCTTATTGACCGAATTTTTCCGAACTTTTCGCACTAGTAGGTCCCACGTCCTTTCTATATCCTTAATTTTTCAACAACTACCCAATGCTAGAAAAATCATTTTAAAACTATTTTTGCTTATAAACTTTATCTGGGGAATTTTTCTAATCAAGAAAATGTAGAAAAGGCGGGTTTTGTTTTTTTAAAAAATAAACCCTAGAAAATTTCCGGGTTCTCAAACTCATTTTTTTTCGGGGCGTCACACATACCTCATATATATGCCAGGAAAAATTTCAATTGTCAGGTGATTTTGTCTTTTGGTTTATATATTAGGCTCTATATATAGCTGTTTACAGAGTTTAGAGTCATGTATTATTCTTCAAAAATGCAAAATAAATGAATGAATAAATGAAGAAGATCACGAATTTGGATCCATGAGATATAATAATTCGCACAGATTATTAATAAAAATATAAAAAGGGGTCTTAAAGCTTTCATTGTTGAAAATCATTGCCATGACAGTCGCTAATCTTGCCATACAAGTCCCAAATTGGCCTTTTTATTTGTTCATTAGGTCGGTATTGGACCACTCCCAGTGACCAAAGGAGACAAAATTTTATTGGCTTGGAAAACTTTACTAGTTCGCTGCCCATGGTTGGATCCAAAAAGACGTTAATTATATTGAAGAAGAAGAAGAAGAAGAAGCAGCTTTTTCTTAGAGGACATGGAAAAAGAAATGTAACAGAAACTGAAAAAAAATTGCTTAGAGGACATGGAAAAAGAAAGCTAAAAAAGCCCAAACAGAGCTGAAGATCACTTAGTCTTCTCTTATTTATTAGTTTCTCATAAAGAAAAGAAAAACAAAGGAGGAATGAAAAAAAAAACCAAAATTGAACACACACAAACTCTCTCTGGCAAAATGATGTCCACGTTGTTTAGTATTTCCAATAAGGGCTAATTTGTGTCAGATAAATATGATTGCTGACAAAAAATTTTAATTTGGGAAAGAACTTTTGCTCTTTTTTTTTTTAAGATTCATCCCGAATTAAAAAAATCTTCGCATGTACAAAAAAAAAGAAAAAAATAAAAATACCCAGGAAAAGTTTTATTTCATCCCAAAATAACTTTTAATGTCATAGAAGAAATAGTTTTAAGGGCATTGGAGTTGCTTGCCTTGTTGGAGGACATTGCTGGGCAACTAGACCTACTCGGGGGGCAAGAAATCGAATGGCTTAAACAAAGGTAGAAATTTACAAGATAATAGACAAAACGAGAATAGTGTAAGCCACAAACATCACTGTCATAACGTTACATGACTGACAACTTCTCCTCTCTGGCTGGCTCCAGTCTAGACAGGTGTTCGTACTCGTTTCAAGACAGGATTAAAGATGAGTTCAGATTTTGCTGAGCTGATATTACATAAAAATGGCAAAAAGTTCTGTGAAGACTAAAAGTCACATATCCCAACCCCAAAACAGAATTGAGCTTTTCTTAGCTTCCATTTGGAAATATTATCATATAAACAATTGGTAGAATATGTATAGTTATGTTTTTCCTTTCATTTATTTTTGTAAACTTGGCATAGAAAGAAGATAAGGGAAAAATCATGGAGTGATGAAATGGTCTTTTGGGGATTTGGTGGATTCACCAAATGAGAATGAAAGACTGAAAAAAGAAACCCTTTTATACATAGTTAATCTTTACCACATTGATAGAGTAGATTAACGTATTAATTATGTGATCAACAAGATAATGTGATTAATGATAGAAATTAAATAACAAATAATGAAAAAATAGAACAATTTTTAAGGTGGCATACCTCATATATATGCCAGGAAAAATTTTCAATTGTCAGGTGATTTTGCCTTTTGGTTTATATATTAGGCTCTATATATAGCTGTTTACAGAGTTTAGAGTCATGTATTATTCTTCAAAAATGCAAAATAAATGAATGAATAAATGAAGAAGATCACGAATTTGGATCCATGAGAAATAATAATTCGCACAGATTATTAATAAAAATATAAAAAAGGGGTCGTAAAGCTTTCATTGTTGAATATCATTGCCATGACAGTCGCTAATCTTGTCTTACAAGTCCCAAATTGGCCTTTTTATTTGTTCATTAGGTCAGTATTGGACCACTCCCAGTGACCAAAGGAGACAAAAATTTATTGGCTTGGAAAACTTTAATAGTTTGCTGCCCTTGCTTGTACCCAAAAAGACGTTAATTATGTTGAAGAAGAAAAAGAAGAAGCAGCTTTTTCTTAGAGGACATGGAAAAAGAAATGTAACAGAAAGCGAAAAAAACCCGTACAGAGCTGAAGATCACTTCGTCTTCTCTTCTTTATTAGTTTCTCATACAGAAAAGAAAAACAAAAGCAAAATTGAACACACACACACACAATCTCTCTGGCAAAACGATGTCCACGTTGTTTTAATATACGTTGTTCATTATTTCCAATAAGATATAATTTTTGTTGGACAAATACAGTTGCTGACAAAAATTTTTAATTTGGGAAAGAGCTTTTGCTCATATTTTTAGATTCATCCCTAATTAAAAATCTTTGCATGTACAAAAAAAAGAAGAAAAATTAAAATACCCAGTAAGAGTTTTATTTCACCCCAAAATAACTTTTAATGTCATAGAAGAAATAGTTTTAAGGGCATTGGAGTTGCTTGCCTTGTTGGAGGGCGTTGCTGGGCAACTAGACCTACTCGGGGGGCAAGAAATCGAACGGCTTAAACAAAGGTAGAAATTTATAAGATAAAAGACAAAACGAGAATAGTGTAAGCCACAAACATCACTGTCATAACGTTACATGACTGACAACTTTTCCTCTCTGGCTAGCTCTAGTCTAGACAGGCGTCCGGACTCGTTCCAAGATAGGAATAAAGATGAGTTCAGATTTCGCTAAGCTGATATTACATAGAGATGGAAAAAAGTTCAGTGAAGACTAAAAGTCACATATCCCCACCCCAAAAAAAGAAAGGGCACAGGGATAGAGTTGCTGGTGGTAGCGGAAGAGACAAGGGAATGGAGAAAAAAGCCTTGGCCTTTCAGTTTTTTGGTTGTGCAGTTTTTTGTTTGTATTCAGGAAAACAGAATTGAGCTTTTCTTAGCTTCCATTTGGAAATATTATCATATAAGCAATTGGTAGAATATGTATAGTTATGTTTTTCCTTTCATTTATTTTTGTAAACTTGGCATAGAAAGAAGATAAGGGAAAAATAATGGAGTGATGAAATGGTCTTTTGGGGATTTGTTGGATTCACCAAATGAGAATGAAAGATTGAAAAAAGAAACCCATTTATACATAGTTAATCTTTACCACATTGATAGAGTAGATTAACGTAGCAATTATGTGATCAACAAGATAATGTGATTAATGATAGAAATTAAAGGACAAATAATGAAAAAATAGAACAATTTTGAAAGTGGCATACCTCATATATATGCCAGGAAAAATTTTCAATTGTCAGGTGATTTTGTCTTTTGGTTTATATATTAGGCTCTATATATAGCTGTTTACAGAGTTTAGAGTCATGTATTATTCTTCAAAAATGCAAAATAAATGAATGAATAAATGAAGAAGATCACGAATTTGGATCCATGAGAAATAATAATTCGCACAGATTATTAATAAAAATGTAAAAAGGGGTCTTAAAGCTTTCATTGTTGAAGATCATTGCCATGACAGTCGCTAATCTTGCCTTACAAGTCCCAAATTGTCCTTTTTATTTGTTCATTAGGTTAGTATTGGACCACTCCCAGTGACCAAAGGAGACACAAATTTATTGGCTTGGAAAACTTTACTAGTTTGCTGCCCTTGCTTGTACCCAAAAAGACGTTAATTATATTGAAGAAGAAAAAGAAGAAGCAGCTTTTTCTTAGAGGACATGGAAAAAGAAATGTAACAGAAAGCAAAAAAAACCCGTACAGTGCTGAAGATCACTTCGTCTTCTCTTCTTTATTAGTTTCTCATACAGAAAAGAAAAACAAAAGCAAAATTGAGCACACACACACACAATCTCTCTGGCAAAACGATGTCCACGTTGTTTTAATATACGTTGTTTATTATTTCCAATAAGATATAATTTTTATTGGATAAATACAGTTGCTGACAAAAATTTTTAATTTGGGAAAGAACTTTTACTCTTATTTTTAGATTCATCCCAAATTAAAAATCTTTGCATGTACAAAAAAAAAGAAGAAAAATTAAAATACCCAGTAAGAGTTTTATTTCACCCCAAAATAACTTTTAATGTCATAGAAGAAATAGTTTTAAGGGCATTGGAGTTGCTTGCCTTGTTGGAGGGCGTTGCTGGGCAACTAGACCTACTCGGGGGGCAAGAAATCGAACGGCTTAAACAAAGGTAGAAATTTATAAGATAAATGACGAAACGAGAATAGTGTAAGCCACAAACATCACTGTCATAACGTTACATGCCTGACAACTTCTCCTCTCTGGCTAGCTCTAGTCTAGACAGGTGTCCGGACTCGTTCCAAGATAGGATTAAAAATGAGTTCAGATTTCGCTGAGCTGATATTACATAGAGATGGCAAAAAGTTCAGTGAAGACTAAAAGTCACATATCCCCACCCCAAAAAAAGAAAGGGCACAGGGATAGAGTTGTTGGTGGTAGCGGAACAGAGAAGGGAATGGGGAAAAAATCCTTGGCTTTGCAATTTTTTGGCTGTGCAATTTTTTGTTTGTATTCAGGAAAACAGAATTGAGCTTTTCTTAGCTTTCATTTGGAAATATTATCATATAAACAATTGGTAGAATATGTATAGTTATGTTTTTCCTTTCATTTATTTTTGTAAACTTGGCATAGAAAGAAGATAAGGGAAAAATCATGGAGTGATGAAATGGTCTTTTGGGGATTTGGTGGATTCACCAAATGAGAATGAAAGACTGAAAAAAGAAACCCTTTTATACATAGTTAATCTTTACCACATTGATAGAGTAGATTAACGTATTAATTATGTGATCAACAAGATAATGTGATTAATGATAGAAATTAAATGACAAATAATGAAAAAATAGAACAATTTTTAAGGTGGCATACCTCATATATATGCCAGGAAAAATTTTCAATTGTCAGGTGATTTTGCCTTTTGGTTTATATATTAGGCTCTATATATAGCTGTTTACAGAGTTTAGAGTCATGTATTATTCTTCAAAAATGCAAAATAAATGAATGAATAAATGAAGAAGATCACGAATTTGGATCCATGAGAAATAATAATTCGCACAGATTATTAATAAAAATATAAAAAAGGGGTCGTAAAGCTTTCATTGTTGAATATCATTGCCATGACAGTCGCTAATCTTGTCTTACAAGTCCCAAATTGGCCTTTTTATTTGTTCATTAGGTCAGTATTGGACCACTCCCAGTGACCAAAGGAGACAAAAATTTATTGGCTTGGAAAACTTTAATAGTTTGCTGCCCTTGCTTGTACCCAAAAAGACGTTAATTATGTTGAAGAAGAAAAAGAAGAAGCAGCTTTTTCTTAGAGGACATGGAAAAAGAAATGTAACAGAAAGCGAAAAAAACCCGTACAGAGCTGAAGATCACTTCGTCTTCTCTTCTTTATTAGTTTCTCATACAGAAAAGAAAAACAAAAGCAAAATTGAACACACACACACACAATCTCTCTGGCAAAACGATGTCCACGTTGTTTTAATATACGTTGTTCATTATTTCCAATAAGATATAATTTTTGTTGGACAAATACAGTTGCTGACAAAAATTTTTAATTTGGGAAAGAGCTTTTGCTCATATTTTTAGATTCATCCCTAATTAAAAATCTTTGCATGTACAAAAAAAAGAAGAAAAATTAAAATACCCAGTAAGAGTTTTATTTCACCCCAAAATAACTTTTAATGTCATAGAAGAAATAGTTTTAAGGGCATTGGAGTTGCTTGCCTTGTTGGAGGGCGTTGCTGGGCAACTAGACCTACTCGGGGGGCAAGAAATCGAACGGCTTAAACAAAGGTAGAAATTTATAAGATAAAAGACAAAACGAGAATAGTGTAAGCCACAAACATCACTGTCATAACGTTACATGACTGACAACTTTTCCTCTCTGGCTAGCTCTAGTCTAGACAGGCGTCCGGACTCGTTCCAAGATAGGAATAAAGATGAGTTCAGATTTCGCTAAGCTGATATTACATAGAGATGGAAAAAAGTTCAGTGAAGACTAAAAGTCACATATCCCCACCCCAAAAAAAGAAAGGGCACAGGGATAGAGTTGCTGGTGGTAGCGGAAGAGACAAGGGAATGGAGAAAAAAGCCTTGGCCTTTCAGTTTTTTGGCTGTGCAGTTTTTTGTTTGTATTCAGGAAAACCGAATTGAGCTTTTCTTAGCTTCCATTTGGAAATATTATCATATAAGCAATTGGTAGAATATGTATAGTTATGTTTTTCCTTTCATTTATTTTTGTAAACTTGGCATAGAAAGAAGATAAGGGAAAAATAATGGAGTGATGAAATGGTCTTTTGGGGATTTGTTGGATTCACCAAATGAGAATGAAAGATTGAAAAAAGAAACCCATTTATACATAGTTAATCTTTACCACATTGATAGAGTAGATTAACGTAGCAATTATGTGATCAACAAGATAATGTGATTAATGATAGAAATTAAAGGACAAATAATGAAAAAATAGAACAATTTTGAAAGTGGCATACCTCATATATATGCCAGGAAAAATTTTCAATTGTCAGGTGATTTTGTCTTTTGGTTTATATATTAGGCTCTATATATAGCTGTTTACAGAGTTTAGAGTCATGTATTATTCTTCAAAAATGCAAAATAAATGAATGAATAAATGAAGAAGATCACGAATTTGGATCCATGAGAAATAATAATTCGCACAGATTATTAATAAAAATGTAAAAAGGGGTCTTAAAGCTTTCATTGTTGAAGATCATTGCCATGACAGTCGCTAATCTTGCCTTACAAGTCCCAAATTGGCCTTTTTATTTGTTCATTAGGTTAGTATTGGACCACTCCCAGTGACCAAAGGAGACACAAATTTATTGGCTTGGAAAACTTTACTAGTTTGCTGCCCTTGCTTGTACCCAAAAAGACGTTAATTATATTGAAGAAGAAAAAGAAGAAGCAGCTTTTTCTTAGAGGACATGGAAAAAGAAATGTAACAGAAAGCAAAAAAAACCCGTACAGTGCTGAAGATCACTTCGTCTTCTCTTCTTTATTAGTTTCTCATACAGAAAAGAAAAACAAAAGCAAAATTGAACACACACACACACAATCTCTCTGGCAAAACGATGTCCACGTTGTTTTAATATACGTTGTTTATTATTTCCAATAAGATATAATTTTTATTGGATAAATACAGTTGCTGACAAAAATTTTTAATTTGGGAAAGAACTTTTACTCTTATTTTTAGATTCATCCCAAATTAAAAATCTTTGCATGTACAAAAAAAAAGAAGAAAAATTAAAATACCCAGTAAGAGTTTTATTTCACCCCAAAATAACATTTAATGTCATAGAAGAAATAGTTTTAAGGGCATTGGAGTTGCTTGCCTTGTTGGAGGGCGTTGCTGGGCAACTAGACCTACTCGGGGGGCAAGAAATCGAACGGCTTAAACAAAGGTAGAAATTTATAAGATAAAAGACGAAACGAGAATAGTGTAAGCCACAAACATCACTGTCATAACGTTACAGGCCTGACAACTTCTCCTCTCTGGCTAGCTCTAGTCTAGACAGGTGTCCGGACTCGTTCCAAGATAGGATTAAAAATGAGTTCAGATTTCGCTGAGCTGATATTACATAGAGATGGCAAAAAGTTCAGTGAAGACTAAAAGTCACATATCCCCACCCCAAAAAAAGAAAGGGCACAGGGATAGAGTTGTTGGTGGTAGCGGAACAGAGAAGGGAATGGGGAAAAAATCCTTGGCTTTGCAATTTTTTGGCTGTGCAATTTTTTGTTTGTATTCAGGAAAACAGAATTGAGCTTTTCTTAGCTTTCATTTGGAAATATTATCATATAAACAATTGGTAGAATATGTATAGTTATGTTTTTCCTTTCATTTATTTTTGTAAACTTGGCATAGAAAGAAGATAAGGGAAAAATCATGGAGTGATGAAATGGTCTTTTGGGGATTTGGTGGATTCACCAAATGAGAATGAAAGACTGAAAAAAGAAACCCTTTTATACATAGTTAATCTTTACCACATTGATAGAGTAGATTAACGTATTAATTATGTGATCAACAAGATAATGTGATTAATGATAGAAATTAAAGGACAAATAATGAAAAAATAGAACAATTTTGAAGGTGGCATACCTCATATATATGCCAGGAAAAATTTTCAATTGTCAGGTGATTTTGCCTTTTGGTTTATATATTAGGCTCTATATATAGCTGTTTACAGAGTTTAGAGTCATGTATTATTCTTCAAAAATCTAAAATAAATGAATGAATAAATGAAGAAGATCACGAATTTGGATCCATGAGAAATAATAATTTGCACAGATTATTAATAAAAATATAAAAAGGGGTCTAAAAGCTTTCATTGTTGAAGATCATTGCCATGACAGTCGCTAATCTTGCCTTACAAGTCCCAAATTGGCCTTTTTATTTGTTCATTAGGTCAGTATTGGACCACTCCCAGTGACCAAAGGAGACAAAAATTTATTGGCTTGGAAAACTTTACTTGTTTGCTGCCCTTGCTTGGACCCAAAAAGACGTTAATTATATTGAAGAAGAAAAATAAGAAGCAGCTTTTTCTTAGAGGACATGGAAAAAGAAATGTAACAGAAAGCGAAAAAAACCCGTACAGAGCTGAAGATCACTTCGTCTTCTCTTCTTTATTAGTTTCTCATACAGAAAAGAAAAACAAAAGCAAAATTGAACACACACACACACAATCTCTCTGGCAAAATGATGTCCACGTTGTTTTAATATACGTTGTTTATTATTTCCAATAAGAAATAATTTTTGTTGGATAAATACAGTTGCTGACAAAAAATTTTAATTTGGGAAAGAACTTTTGCTCTTATTTTTAGATTCATCCCCAATTAAAAATCTTTGCATGTACAAAAAAAAAGAAGAAAAATTAAAATACCCAGTAAGAGTTTTATTTCACCCCAAAATAATTTTTAATGTCGTAGAAGAAATAGTTTTAAGGGCATTGGAGTTGCTTGCCTTGTTGGAGGGCGTTGCTGGGCAACTAGACCTACTCGGGGGGCAAGAAATCGAACGGCTTAAACAAGGGTAGAAATTTGAAAGATAAAAGACAAAACGAGAGTAGTGTAAGCCACAAACATCACTGTCATAACGTTACATGACTGACAACTTCTCCTCTCTGGCTAGCTCTAGTCTAGACAGGTGTCCGGACTCGTTCCAAGATAGGATTAAAAATGAGTTCAGATTTCGCTGAGCTGATACTACATAGAGATGGCAAAAAGTTCAGTGAAGACTAAAAGTCACATATCCCCACCCCAAAAAAAGAAAGGGCACAGGGATAGAGTTGCTGGTGGTAGCGAAATAGAGAAGGGAATGGGGAAAAAATTCTTGGCTTTGCAGTTTTTTGGCTGTGCAATTTTTTGTTTGTATTCAGGAAAACAGAATTGAGCTTTTCTTAGCTTCCATTTGGAGATATTATCATATAAACAATTGGTAGAATATGTATAGTTATGTTTTTCCTTTCATTTATTTTTGTAAACTTGGCATAGAAAGAAGATAAGGGAAAAATCGTGGAGTGATGAAATGGTCTTTTGGGGATTTGGTGGATTCACCAAATGAGAATGAAAGACTGAAAAAAGAAACCCTTTTATACATAGTTAATCTTTACCACATTGATAGAGTAGATTAACGTATTAATTATGTGATCAACAAGATAATGTGATTAATGATAGAAATTAAAGGACAAATAATGAAAAAATAGAACAATTTTGAAGGTGGCATACCTCATATATATTAAACGACAAATAATGAAAAAATATAACATTTTTTAAAGTGGCATACCGCATATACCTGCCAGGAAAATTTTGCAATTGTCAGGTGATTTTGTCTTTTGGTTTATATATTAGGTTCTATATATAGCTGTTTACAGTGTTTGGAGTTATGTATTATTCTTCATAAATGCAAAATAAATAAATGAATAAATGAAG
This sequence comes from Coffea eugenioides, assembly GCF_003713205.1. Lineage (NCBI taxonomy): Eukaryota > Viridiplantae > Streptophyta > Magnoliopsida > Gentianales > Rubiaceae > Coffea > Coffea eugenioides. Next base: position 27,589,171 of record NC_040035.1, read on the forward strand.
AAGATCACAAATTTGGATTGATGAGAAATAACAATTCGCACAGATTATTAATAAAAATATAAAAAGGGGTCTTAAAGTTTTCATTGTGGAAGATCATTGTCATGACAACCGCTAATCTTGCCTAACAAGTCCCAAATTGGCCTTTTTATTTGTTCATGATGTCGGTATTGGACCACTCCTTGTGACCAAAGGAGTCAAAAACTTATTGGCTTGGAAAACTTTACTAGTTTGCTGCCACTGCTTGGACCCAAAAAGACGTTAATTACATTGAAGAAGAAGAAGCAGCTTTTTCTTAGAGGACATGGAAAAAGAAATGTAACAGAAAGCGAATAAAACCCGTACAGAGCTGAAGATCACTCCGTCTTCTCTTCCTTAATTTTTACCACATTGATAGAGTAGATTAACGTATTAATTATGTGATCAACAAGATAATGTGATTAATTACAGAAATTAAACGACAAATAATGAAAAATTTGAACAATTTTGAAAGTGGCATACCGCATATACCTGCGAGGAAAATTTTGCAATTGTCAGGTGATTTTGTCTTTTGGTTTATATATTAGGCTCTATATATAGCTGTTTACAGAGTTTGGAGTTATGTATTATTCTTCATAAATGCAAAATAAATAAATGAATAAATGAAGAAGATCACAAATTTGGATTGATGAGAAATAACAATTCGCACAAATTATTAATAAAAAAATAAAAAAGGGTCTTAAAGTTTTCATTGTTGAAGATCAATGTCATGACAGCCGCTAATCTTGCCAAACAAGTCCCAAATTGGCCTTTTTATTTGTTCATGAGATCGGTATTCGACCACTCCTTGTGACCAAAGGAGACAAAAACTAATTGGCTGGGAAAACTTTACTAGTTTGTTGCCACTGCTTGGACCCAAAAAGACGTTAATTATATAGAAGAAGAAGAAGCAACTTTTTCTTAGAGGACATGGAAAAAGAAATGTAACAGAAACCGAAAAAAATCCGTACAGAGCTGAAGATCACTTCGTCTTCTCTTCCTTATTAGTTTCTCATATAGAAAAGGAAAACAAAAGCAAAATTGAACACACACACACACAATCTCTCTGGCAAAATGATGTCCATGTTGTTTTAATATACGTTGTTTAGTATTTCCACTAAGATATAATTTTTGTTAGATAAATACAGTTGCTGACAAAAAATTTTAATTTGGGAAAGAACTTTTGCTCTCTTTTTTTAGATTCATCCCGAATTAAAAATCTTTGCATGTACAAAAAAAAAAGAAGAAAAATTAAAATACCCAGTAAGAGTTTTATTTCACCCCAAAATAACTTTTAATGTCATAGAAGAAATAGTTTTAAGGGCATTGGAGTTGCTTGCCTTGTTGGAAGGCGTTGCTGGGCAACTAGACCTACTCGGGGGGCAAGAAATCGAACGGATAGAAGAAAGGTAGAAATTTACAAGATACAAGACAAAATGAGAATAGTGTAAGCCACAAACATCATTGTCATAACGTTACATGACTGAAAACTTCTCCTCTCTGGCTAGCTCTAGTCTAGACAGGTGTCCGGACTCGTTCCAAGACAGGATTAAAGATGAGTTCAGATTTCGCTGAGCTGATATTACATAGAGATGGAAAAAGTTCGGTGAAGACTAAAAGTCACATATCCCTACCCCAAAAAAAGAAAGGGCACAGGGATAGAGTTGCTGGTGGTAGCGGAAGAGAGAAAGGAATGGGGAAAAAAGCCTTGGCTTTGCAGTTTTTTGGTTGTGCAGCTTTTTGTTTGTATTCAGGAAAACAGAATTGAGCTTTTCTTAGCTTCCATTTGGAAATATGATCATATAAACAATTGGTAGAATATGTATAGTTATGTTTTTCCTGTCATTTATTTTTGTAAACTTGGCATAGAAAGAAGATAAGGGAAAAATCATAGAGTGATGAAATGGTCTTTTGGGGATTTGGTGGATTCACCAAATGAGAATGAAAGGCTGAAAAGAGAAACGCTTTTATACATAGTTAATTTGTACCACATTGATAGAGTAGATTAACATATTAATTATGTGATCAACAAGATAATGTGATTAATGACAGAAATTAAACGACAAATAATGAAAAAATATAACAATTTTGAAAGTGGCATACCGCATATACCTGCCCGAAAAATTTTGCAATTGTCAGGTGATTTTGTCTTCTGGTTTATATATTAGGCTCTATATATAGCTGTTTACAGAGTTTGGAGTTATGTATTATTCTTAAAAAATGCAAAATAAATAAATGAATAAATGAAGAAGATCACAAATTTGGATTCATGAGAAATAATAATTCGCACAGATTATTAATAAAAATATAAAAAGAGGTCTTAAAGCTTTAATTGTTGAAGATCATTGTCATGACAGCCACTAATCTCGCCTTACAAGTCCCAAATTGGCCTTTTTATTTGTTCATGAGATCGGTATTGGACCACACCTTGTGACCAAAGGAAACAAAAATTTATTGGGTTGGAAAACTTTACTAGTTTGCTGCCACTGCTTGGACCCAAAAAGACGTTAATTATATTGAAGAAAAAGAAGAAGAAGAAGAAGAAGAAGAAGAAGCAGCTTTTTCTTAGAGGACATGGAAAAAGAAATGTAACAGAAAGTGAAAAAAACCCGTACAGAGCTGAAGATCACTTCGTCTTCTCTTCTTTATTAGTTTCTCATACAGAAAAGAAAAACAAAAGCAAAATTGAACACACACACACACACACAATCTCTCTGGCAAAATGATGTCCGCGTTGTTTTAATATACGTTGTTTAGTATTTCAAATAAGATATAATTTTTGTTAGATAAATACAGTTGCTGACAAAAATTTTTAATTTGGGAAAGAACTTTTGCTCTTTTTTGTTAGATTCATCCCGAATTAAAAATCTTTGCATGTACAAAAAAAAAAAGAAGAAAAATTAAAATACCCAGTAAGAGTTTTATTTCACCCCAAAATAACTTTTAATGTCATAGAAGAAATAGTTTTAAGGGCATTGGAGTTGCTTGCCTTGTTGGAGGGCGTTGCTGGGCAACTAGACCTACTCAGGGGGCAAGAAATCGAACGGCTTAAACAAAGGTAGAAATTTACAAGATAAAAGACAAAACGAGAATAATGTTAGCCACAAACATCACTGTCATAACATTACACGACTGACAACTTCTCCTCTCTGGCTAGCTCTAGTCTATCCAGGTGTCCGGACTCGTTCCAAGACAGGATTAAAGATGTGTTCAGATTTCGCTGAGCTGATATTACATAGAGATGGAAAAAAGTTCAGTGAAGACTAAAAGTCACATATCCCCACCCCAAAAAAAGAAAGGGCACAGGGATAGAGTTGCTGGTGGTAGCGGAAGAGAGAAAGGAATGGGGAAAAAAGCCTCGGCTTTACTGTTTTTTGGCTGTGCAGCTTTTTGTTTGTATTCAGGAAAACAGAATTGAGCTTTTCTTTGCTTCCATTTGGAAATTTGATCATATAAACAATTGGTAGAATATGTATAATTATGTTTTTCCTGTCATTTATTTTTGTAAACTTTGCATAGAAAGAAGATAAGGGAAAAATCATAGAGTGATGAAATGGTCTTTTGGGGATTTGGTGGATTCACCAAATGAGAATGAAAGGCTGAAAAAAGAAACGCTTTTATTCATAGTTAATTTTTACCACATTGATAGAGTAGATTAACGTATTAATTATGTGATCAACAAGATAATGTGATTAATGACAGAAATTAAACGACAAATAATGGAAAAATATAACAATTTTGAAAGTGGCATACCGCATATACTTGCCAGGAAAATTTTGCAATTGTCAGGTGATTTTGTCTTCTGGTTTATATATTAGGCTCTATATATAGCTGTTTACAGAGTTTGGAGTTATGTATTATTCTTCAAAAATGGAAAATAAATAAATGAATAAATGAAGAAGATCACAAATTTGGATTCGTGAGAAATAATAATTCACACAGATTGTGTCGAGTACGCTGAGCAAATGCTTCATGCTCAAGTTTCCTTTGGCTCTGGGGCATCCTTTTGGATGTCTGCGATATATGCTAAGTGCACGAGGGTTGGGCGGAGGCCTCTCTGGGAGGCAATGGAAAGTGTGGCTACCTCGGTCTCACTCAATCAACCCTGGGTAGCAGCAGGCGATTTTAATGTCATAGCTTCAGCAGAGGAGCGTGAAGGGGGGGCTCCAGCTAATGCTCGGAACATAGATGAATTTAATGCTTCCATGTTCAACTGCGGGCTATCTACAATTGATTTTGATGGATCTCGATTCACATGGACTAATGGGTCAGTCTGGCAGCGCTTGGATCGGGCATTGGGGAATAGGCGGTGGTCCGAGGCCTACCCGCTTTCTAGGGTTTCACATATGGCCAGAGGGATATCGGACCACAGCCCTTTGTTGATTCGATGTGCAGGCTATAGGGTTAGATCGTCTTGCTTTCGGTTTCTTAATGTTTGGTGTCGGCACCCCCAGTTCCGGGAGATAGTGTCGGACGTATGGAGTAAAGAGGTCTATGGCATGGGGATGGTAAGATTTTACAACAAGCTCAAAACGGTGCGAGATAAATTGAAGCAATGGAACCGTGTGGTGTTTGGCAATGTCTCTTCTAAGGTGGCAGAGGCGGAGAAGGATTTAAAACAGAGGGAGGCGGAGTATGATTTGCTTAGAAGTGAGGAGTCGAAGATTCATCTCCATGAGGCCAGAGCGAGATACAATCGGACGCTTTCTATGGAGTGTGAATTTTGGCATCAGAAGGCAGGTATTAAATGGTTACAGGCGGGGGATGCTAATACTGCATTTTTTCACTCTTGGGTCCGCCAGTGTCGAAACTCGAATTTCATTTCCCATATTAGGAAAGAGGAGGGGGGATGGCATGAAGACCTACAGGATATTAAGAACTCAGCGATATCCTTTTTTCGGACTTGTTCTCATCCAACCGTCAGGTACAGGCCCTCACTGAGCTTCCTTTTGAGGTTCCTAGAGTCACCCAGGAGGATAACGAGCTCATGAAACGGCTTCCTATGATGGAGGAAATCCACGAGGTAGTGTTTGGAATGGAGACACAGAGCGCTTCGGGTCCGGATGGGTTTGGAGCAGGATTTTTCTAAAGCTACTGGGACATTGTTAAAGATGACTTGCTTATGGCTATCCAGGACTTCTTCCAGGGTATGGAGCAACCCAAGAGCTGGTCACACTCTATGGTGGTGCTCATCCCAAAAGTGGAGGGTGCATCCCACTGGCGGGATTTTTGGCCTATTAGTCTTTGTAATGTAAGTTCTAAGATAGTGTCTAAGATATTGGCGATCAGGATCAGTAAGCTCCTTCCGAAGCTCATTTCACCATGGCAAACCGGGTTTGTTCCAGGACGAGATATAGTGGATAATGTTCTATTGGCGCAGGAGCTAGTTTTAGACTTGGATAGGAGGTTGGTTGACCCAAATTTGATCTTGAAACTGGACATGGAGAAGGCGTACGATCGGGTCGATTGGTCTTTTTTAATTTTTTTGCTTAGGCAGTATGGTTTTGAAGAGGTAGTAGTGGATTTGCTCTTTCGAACGTTCTCTAACACTTGGTTCTCGGTCCTAGTTAATAAGGAACCAACGGGCTTTGTGAAGTCATATCAGGGGGTGCGACAGGGTGACCCCCTTTCTCTCGCGCTCTTCTTATTCGTGGCAGAATTTCTTGGGAGAGGACTACAAAGGATTTTTTATTCCAAGGACAGTAGATACTTCATGTCTGCTGGGTCGAAAGTGCCGTATTTAGCCTTTGGGGATGATATGATCATCTTCACTCGGTGCTCGCAGGATGCGTTGGTGTCCATTAAGGATTTTTTGCAGCTCTACCAAAGTTGTTCTGGCCAGAAGGTGAATATTACTAAGAGTGCCTTTTACGCATCGGCTAGGGTTACGGACGCTCAGCGGGCCCTGGTAAGCACGACCCTGGGGTACCAGTGCCAGGGGTTTCCGTTCAGGTATCTAGGGGTGCCACTGATTCGTGGTAGGGTTACATGTGCAGTGTTTGATGAGTTGCTGGGCAAGGTGCGCCAAAAGCTATTCCATTGGAGCTCAAAGATGCTATCTATGGGGGGGAAAATTGTCCTTTTACGAAGTGTCCTGTGTTCCCTTCCTGTCTACTTACTCCAGGTGCTCCAACCGCCGAAGGCTGTGCTACTGCATTTAGGCCGAGTGTGCAATGTTTTCTTGTGGGACACCTCTATTGAAAGCAAACGGACCCACTGGGCGGCTTGGGATAAGGTTTGCCGTCCGGTCGAGGAAGGGGGCCTGGGGTTTCGCTCATTTGAGGACGTCGCAAAGGCTTTCTCATGTAAGCTCTGGTGGAAGTTGAGGGAACAGGCATCCATTTGGGCAGAGTTCATGCACATCAAGTATGTCAGAGGGGGGCATCCTCTTCTAGTTTCAGTTGACCGCCCGTCCCCAGTTTGGCGCCGTTTGGTAGAGGTGAGAGATCTCGCAGAGGGGAATATCCGGTGGTGTCTGGGGGAGGGCTTAATTGACTTCTGGCAGGACAGGTGGTGTACTGATGTTCCGCTCGCCAGTTTGGTGCCAGGGCCTAAGTCTCACAGGTTGGCAGGGGAATTTTTTCTTTTTGATGGTTGGGATGAGCAGTGGCTCAGACGGCTTCTTCCGGGGCACTTAGTGTCGAAGGTCATGGAGCTGCGTATATTTCCCAATATGCGAGACCAAATGATTTGGGCGGCGTCACCTTCGGGGAGTTTTACTGTGTCTTCAGCTTGGGACGTTCTTCGTTCAAAGCACAATCGATCTGTTATTGATTCATTGGTCAGGAGCTCGGTGGTCCCTCTGAAGGTATCCTTCTTTGCGTGGAGGTTGTTGCGTGGATGGCTCCCCTTGGATGATCTCCTTCAGGGTAGAGGATTGAGGTTAGCGTCAAAGTGTTACTGCTGTGGCCTAGCGCCAGAAACGGGAGACCATCTTTTTGTCTCGGGACCTTTAGCAAGAAGTGTCTGGCGGCACTTCTCCCGCCTCTTTGGGCTGATAGTCCAGGGAAGTGGGGTGGCGATGAGGCTCGCATGTTAGCTCTTGTCTCACCGGTTTGTCTCACGGAATCATATTCGTGTCATTCTTCCTCTCTCGATCTTGTGGTTTATTTGGAAGGGCCGTAACAAGGCCCGCTTTGAGGGGATGAGTGTGTCGTCAGATCAGATAATCAACCAGGTGTGTGCATTTGTCGAGCAGTTGGGCAGGGATGGCCTGCTTAAGTTGGAGTATTTCAAAGGGGACACAGATTGTGCCTGGGTGAAATTCGGTAAGGTCAAGGAAAAATTGGTACAGCTTCGGGCCTTTTCTTGGGTAAAACTTACAGGACAAGCGGTGAAACTCAACACTGATACAAGTGTTGTAAGCGGGCATTCAAGTGGTGGAGGGGTGGTGCGCTCGGCTGAGGGTGATTTTGTGACAGCCCCACCTTCCCCTAAGGTGTACCAAAGGGGTTAGCGGACTGCCTGCCCAGCTCTCGCCAGGACTACTAAAACGGTAAAACATTAATTCAAGTCGTTCGGGAAACTACTATCGCACTTAACCCAACCATCAATCAAGAAATGGAAAACAAAAGTTAAAACGTAAAGTGAATAGTGACTGCCACGTCACAATCAGCCAGAACCCAATCAAATGCAAATAACTGCTTACAATCCCGGAAAGGAATATATATACAAGCCAAGTAGAATACATGGAACATGAATACCCATACACTGTTACCAACCACATTTGTATGATTACAAGCCAAAAGGAAACATGTAAATCCAAGTACAATCAAGTTGCCAACTATTGAGGAGCTATACAAAATCTCTCAACTAGCTCTACTCAACTCATCTTCAAACTCAAAAGTCCAAAAGGTAAATCCCTGTAAGGAAAACAAAATTCACAGAGTGAGCTTTCGCCCAATGAGGTACCATCACCAAAATATACCAGGATCACATAAACACAAGAATATTCAGTCCAAATACGCACGTCAAGTAAGTAAAATCAACAACACCCAAGTGTAGGGAATAAAAGGATACGGATGGCTCTCAAGAGCCCTTTTCCTCTTTTTCCATGCTTGATCTCATCTCATTGACTCTCCGTCAATGTATACCAGGTAATCATGACCGTAGACTACTCTTTACTCCAATTATCCGTCCACCTCACTTTTCCCTTACCGGGCCCAAACACCAAACAGTACAGAATTGGTATTACTCGAGTATACCGGAATCAAGGGTCTCATACCCAAAGATTCCCAAATACAGTCCCCATGGCTTGTCAAATGTCTCCGACCAAGTCCTTACTGGCTCGAGTCCATTGACTTCCAATGAGGTAGATCTCAGAGTGAACAATAAAGTTGGTATCCAAGCGATACCAAATCCAGTACAGTCAATAATATTCAAGTAATATCATAAACAGTCAAGTAAGCTTAGTATAATAACCAGTCAAGGAGGCTAGAGAGTACGAGAGTGGTAAAGTACACCCTCGCCTCACCTAGCTCAAACAATCATCACAACTAGTCCAAACCACAGAATTCAAGTACAAGAAAGCCACGGAATAACAAACATGTGAGTAGTACACTCACCAAGTTCAACAAAGAAATTTCACAAGTTTTCGCCCGACGTGAGCCTCGGATCACCGGCACGCCCTATAACAATCAAGAAAGTACAATGAAAACGCAAACACAAGTCGAATACCTTTTTCTAGGAACTATTAAGGCAAGACCCAAATATAGCTTGGAAATGAAAAATACATAACATTTAGGGTTAAAAGTAGAAACAAACCCAAAAACCGTTCATTTCTAGCCAATCTCAACCCAACTCACAAGAATCTAATACCCTAGACACTCGGACAGCATTTCCCCTAAAATTTCAGCTTTTCCAACCTGCAAGACAACCAAAAAAAACTATCCAACACAACCACAAGCACCCAAACAAGTCATAAGCCATTCAATATACTTCAGTAGGGTCACAATACCCTTCAATTATAGCCAATTAGAAGTTCAACAATCAACAATAGAAAACCCCCAATTTGAAACCCTAAATCTGAAATTTTCCGCACAAGCGGAAATTTTCCGCAATTAACCACAATTAACGCACAAGAGAGCTATATAATGCCATTTAGAACCATCAATTCCAGCTCAATCATATCATCATAGGAAAACAGAAAAATTCCAGAAAAAATCAGAAAATTAGGAAACTTCACTCCAATCCACCAAATCTTCCGAAAAATCGCGTAAATAGCTACTATAAGGCACCAATTGGCCAAAATTAAAACCAAAAGATGAGTTCCAAGCAAGATACCTTAGTTCTTCAAGAAAGGTTGTAGCTTGTGAGGTTTTCTTCCAAACCAACACCACTAAGTTCTTCAAACACTCTTAGGAAGATGATTTTATGGACTAATTTGGAAATTAATCGGTTAGTTTTCAAGATTTGGCAAGGATTTGTAGATGAAAGGTTGAAGAATTTTTTTCTCCTTTGCTTGCTAGAGGTTCGGCCAAGAGATGGTGAAGAATGAAGATGATTGAGTCAAATTTGGACTTTAAGGAAAGTAAAAAAAGTTTAGTCAAAAGTTAGGCAAGCTTGGTCCAACCAAAATTGGACACTTGGCACTTTGTCTTGCTAGAGTTATCTTCTTGTCCCTCATGGCTAATCCATCTAGGCAACCTCCAATTATCTCCTAATACCTAGTAACAAAATTTCTTTACGCAAAAATTTAACCTAATCGGCCGAATTTCTCTCACTTAATGCACTAGCGGGTCCCACGACCAAAAGACGTTCCAAATTTCTCACGAACTACCTTATACTAGAAAAATGATTTAAAAGCTATATTTACTGATAAAATGTTGATAAAAGTAATATAATAAAGAAAATAAAAAAACACGGGTGCACAGGAATAAAATAATAAATAATTTTTTTTTTCCTCTGGGTTCTCACACTCTCTCCCCCTTAAAGAATTTCGCCCTCGAAATTGCTCACCTGGGTTACTAAATAGCTCAGGGTATTTCTTTTGCATCTCTTCCTCCAACTCCCAAGTTGCCTCTTCTATTCCATGATTTCTCCACAAAACCTTTACCAATGGAATTTGCTTATTCCTCAGTTCCTTAATCCTTCGATCGAGTACTTGTACAGGTCTTTCTTCGTAAGTAAGTGCCTCATCTAACTCAATCTCCTCTGGTCGCACAACGTGGGTTGGATCAGGATAGTATTTTTTCAGCATCGAAACATGGAAGACGTCATGAATCCGAGATAAACTTGGCGGCAACTCGAGTCGGTACGCTACCTTCCCAACTCGTTGGAGAATTTTGTAAGGCCCCACGAACCGTGGTTGAAGTTTCTTTCCTCTACCCGCAGTGACGCTTCGTAGTGGTGTAATTTTAAGGAAAACACGGTCTCCAACTTCGAACTCTAAATCTTTCCTTCGGTTATCTGCGTAGCTCTTTTGTCGGCTTTGAGCTTCTTGGAGTCTTTGACGGATCAATTTAACCTTCTCTTGTGCATCCTCCATCCAAGAAATGGTTGTTGGATCTAGAGCTTTCTTTTCCCCTACTTCATCCCAATAAATGGGCGAACGACACTTCCGTCCGTAGAGAGCTTCATATGGTGCCATTTGAATGGACGAATGGAAACTGTTATTGTAGGCAAACTCTACCAAAGTCATATGTTGACCCCAATTACCCCCAAAATCCAGAATACAAGTTCGTAACATATCCTCGAGGGTTTGAATGGTTCGTTCTGACTGTCCATCCGTCTGGGGGTGATAAGTGGTACTAAGGTTGATTTTGGTCCCCAAGTTCTCCTGAAACTTTTGCCAAAACCTCGATACAAAACGAGGATCTCGGTCTGAAACTATACTCACTGGAACCCCATGCAACCTCACAATTTCATTCAGGTACAACCGAGCCAACTTGTCCATGGAATCCTTCACATTCACAGGTAAGAAATGGGCCGATTTGGTTAACCGATCAATGATCACCCAAACGGCATCATGTCCTTTTTGAGTTCTTGGCAGTCCAGAAACAAAGTCCATCGTGATATTTTCCCACTTCCATTTGGGTATCTCAAGAGGTTGTAACAGTCCAGAGGATTTTTGGTGTTCAGCCTTGACTTGCTGGCAAATCAGACAGGTTTGGATATATTGAGCAATCTCCCTCTTCATCTTATCCCACCAGTACAACCGTCGCAAGTCTTGGTACATCTTATTACTACCAGGATGGATCGTGTATTTCGATCGATGGGCTTCCTCTAAAATTTCTCTTTTCAGGTTTTCATCATTGGCTACCACTACTCGGTTCCTATACCTTAAAATCCCTTCAGGACCCAAATTGAAGTCAGGTAGTGCTTCCTTTTCCACCTTTTCCTTCCACTTTTGTACCATCGGATCCTTCTCTTGGGCTTCTTTAATTCGATCGAGAATAGCAGATGTCACCCGAATATTCCCAAAAGTTATTTGTTTGCCTCCCAGTCTGGGGTTCCACTCGCTAGCTGCTCCTAACATTTCCCACTCCTTGACCATTAACCCTGCTACTTGAGCCTTCCGACTTAAGGCGTCCGCTACTACGTTAGCCTTACCGGGATGGTAGTTGATCGTGCAGTCATAATCTTCTAAGAGTTCCATCCACCGGCGTTGCCTCATATTCAACTCTTTTTGGGAGAAAAGGTATTTAAGACTCTTATGGTCTGAATAAACCTCAAAGGTAACCCTGTAGAGATAGTGTCTCCACTTTTTCAGAGCAAAGACCACAGCAGCTAACTCCAAGTCATGGGTAGGGTAGTTTTGTTCATGGGTTTTCAGTTTCCTAGAGGCAAAAGCAATCACGTTCTTGTTTTGCATTAACACACACCCTAAACCTTCCCTCGAAGCATCGGTATAAACAGTAAAACTGTCCTTCCCATTAGGCAAGGCCAAAACAGGAGCCCTGGTTAACCTTCGTTTCAACTCCTGAAAACTGGTTTCACACTTAGTATCCCACACAAAACGGCTATTTTTCTTCGTTAGATCGGTTAAAGGGCCAGCCAGTTTGGAAAAGTCTTTAATAAAGCGTCTATAGTACCCAGCCAACCCTAAGAAACTGCGAATCTCAGTGGGGTTTTCTGGCCTCTTCCATTCAGCCACTGCCTCTACTTTCGCGGGATCCACTGTAATACCTTCTTTTGAAATCACATGTCCCAAGAAAGAGATTTTCTCCAACCAAAATTCACACTTACTAAATTTGGCGTATAGCCGATGATCTCTCAGAGTTTGTAACACTAACTTCAAATGCTGCTCATGTTCCTCACGGGTTTTAGAATAGACCAAAATGTCGTCAATAAACACGACAACAAATCGGTCCAGGTAGGGTTTGAAAACCCGATGCATCAAATCCATAAAGGCGGCAGGGGCATTGGTCAACCCAAAGGGCATGACTGCAAACTCAAAATGCCCATATCTAGAATTGAAAGCAGTCTTGGGTACATCTTCTTTCTTAATAAGCAACTGATAGTAACCCTGTCGGAGATCTAACTTTGAAAAGACCACCGCGCCTTGCAACTGGTCAAACAGTTCATCGATATGGGGAAGTGGGTATTTGTTCTTAATGGTCATATTGTTTAATCCCCGATAATCGATACACAATCTTAAAGTTCCATCCTTCTTCTTAACAAATAGTACCGGAGCCCCCCACGGAGATCCACTCTCCTGAATAAACCCACGCTCCAACAGGTCTTGCAACTGTAATTTCAACTCCTTGAGCTCAGCAGGTGCCATTCGATAGGGGGTCTTAGAGATAGGTGATGTCCCCGGTAACAGGTCAATCTTAAACTCTATCTCTCTCTCCGGAGGTAAAGTTACTAATTCATCAGGAAACACATCCGGATACTCACTTACTACAGGCACATCTTCAACCCTCAACTTATCAGTAGGAGTGTTTATAAGAAAAGCTAGGAACCCTTGGGCCCCTTTATACAGAAATTTCCTAGCCCGAATACCCGAAATCAATGCAGATGAGGCTAAACTACCCCTTATATCGAGCCTTAGGGTTGCCTCCCCCGGTATTGTGAGAACCCGTAAATTGCATTTTCTAGGTTTTCGCATTTTTCATGGCTTGTTTTCTGCACTTTCTGTATCCGGAAAATTTTCTAGATAAATTTTATGAGCAATTATAGTTTTTAGATAATTTTTCTAGTATTGGAGAGTTTTTAGAAAATTAAGAATATATATTGGACGTGGGACCCACTTGTGCGAAAAGTTAGGAAAAATTCGGCCAATAAGGTTAAGTTTCGGATACTGTGTAAAATTTATCGGGTGTTATGAGATAAGTAGAGAGAGATAAGTAAAAATATATTGTGGATATTGCACAAAATGCACCATTTTTCTCTCCTTGTGGCCGGTTCTCCTTGAGCAAAGAAGGAAGGAAATTCTTCAACTTTCAAGCTTCCATATGCTTCAATCTTCTACAAACAAAAGCCTAGATTAGATTCTACTCCATAAAAACCTTTCTTCTAGTGATAGTAAGTGTATTAGTGAAGTTTGTTTGAAGCTCTAAGGTGGCCAACATCTCTCTCTCTCTTGTTACTTGGTAAGTGATGCTAGAACACTCTACTACACCTAATGATGTTTATGTTATGCTTAGAAGTAGCTTGAGTGATGGAATATGTGATTTATTTCTTGATTTGAAGAGTTTTGGTGAAGTTTTCCATTTTATGATGAATTTTCTGGTTTTTTATGATTTTGATGTTGTGGACTAGTATGATGGTTGGTAATAAGGGGCTTTGGCTCTAGTAGGTGTGAATTGTGGTTAAATGCAATCAATTTTGGGTTTGGAATGAAATGTGAAAAGTTAGGGTTCATGAACCCCTAATCTGTCCGAAATTTTAGGTCATAGATAGAGGCCGAATTGGACTTTGCTCAAAACATGAAAGTTGTAGGTATTGATGAGTATAAAGTTCCTGCAAAATTTCAGGGCATTTGGATTAGTATAGAGTGAGTTATACCGTTTTTACGGTTGCTGTTTTTGGTGAACAGAATGTCCGAACTGCGATAGGAATTGTCTGTTTTGACTGGAATTGGTTTGGATTCTGTTGTTGGTGTCTTCTGATGAAATGTAGCTGGATATCTTAGCTTTCATGTGCCTTTGGAATCAATGCAATTGGACCTGTGTAGGCTGAGATAGACGTATTACAGTTTTGTGTGATTTGGGAACCTGCAATTGCGGTTCTGGCTGGGTTTTCTTCATTTTTGACCTAGTTGTGCTAGGATTTGGACTGAGAGGCCTTCTACATTGTTGTAGCCCTGTTTCATAGCTTCGAAATGGTGGGCCTTACACCCCCAACCGATAATTGTAGTGAGATTTGTGCCATTACCGCATTATGACGTCAAAACCGATTTTCTTATCAAGGCCTACATTAAAGCCCTTTCTTAATTTCTGGTTGCCTATGATGCTTATTTATGCATATGAAACCCTATTAGGGTTAAGATTGGTATGGCTTTATGACTCGTTATCGAGTCTCCATGTTTTTGTTTGCATGTTTAGGGCTCGCTCTCATTCCGGTCTTTTCCTAGCTAACTTTTGTACTTGTACTACTTTGAGCCTAGTGAGCGGCTTTTGGGAAATGAAATGACTTTTGTGTGAAATGTTGGGACTGATTTGAGGAAATAATGAAGCCTTAATGGCTGGAAAAGTAAGAATTTTAGGGACGGTGCTGCCCGATTTTCTAGGCCGTTTGGTTCCTTTAAGTAGATTTGCCTTTTGATGGAAATGAAAGGCTTTTGGGTTGTTTGCGTCTAAGTCTTCATGTTACCTTTTTGTTTCCAAGAAAATCATGTTTACCACCCTTGCATTAGTAATTATTTTGGCGAGGCATACGACTAGTAGTCGAGCCTCATGTGCATTGTGTTTACCCGATTCTGGAAGTAAAACCTTCAATTGGTTTATTTTGATTATTTTAGGGTTTCTTGGCGATTAAGGCCAATCTGAAGTAAAAACTTTTGAAGTTGAGCCGGTGAGTGTACCACTCCCCTCCATTGCTATTTAACTTGATTTCTGCTCTGAAATCTGTTTATTTGTTCGAGACGACTTGTACTTTATCACACTCGTTCTCTAGTCTGTTCATATGCCAATTTACTATGCAAAATTTGAATCTGTTATCTGTGTCTGCATCTGTTCGGATTTCTATGACCTATGAGCTCAATCCTGTGGTTAAGTTATTCAAGTCGGGCCGGCAAGGGCCTGGACGATTAGATAACGAACCCGGTGAGTCTTGTTTTTGGGATCTTGGGTTATTGAGGAACCTTGATTCCGGGTATACTCGAAGTATTACCATTTGTTCGTTTATAGCGGCCTGTAAAGGGTTTGGTGGACGGAATTCGGTGATAAGAGGGGTCTACGGACGCATTGGTTCTATATACGTTGACGGAGATTCAACCGGTTTGGATCAAGTATTGCGCTGGAAATGTGGCTCCTGAGAGCCACCCGTATCCTTCTGATTTGAATCATTGGTTCCTTTGCTTTACATCTGACATGTGTATCTGATTTGTTAAATGTGAAATGCCATGATTTTAATGCTATCTGTTTGGTATCTCATTGAGCGCAAGCTCACCCCTTTCTGTTCCTTTTGTTTTCCTTACAGGAAAATAAACCCCTTTTGGTTTGGATTTGACAAATGGCTGCCAAATTGAGCTAGTTGAACATATCTTTTGTATAGCTCATGTATTAAAACCCTAAGTGTACTTTTGGGGCGTTTTCTCTTTTGATTTGGCAAATTTGAAAACTTTTGTATGTCATTTTGATTTGTAAACGCTAAAGTTCAGATGTGAATGTTTGTTGGCTATTTCGGTTGGGTTCTGACGGGTCGGTCACTATTCATGGCCGACTTCGGATTTCTGTTTTTTTTTTAAATGTTGGGTTATTTTACCATTTTGACTCGTTTACGCTCGTTCGTAAGTTCTGGATCGCTATAGATAGTTCTAGTCTGCATCGTGAGTCCTGGCGAGAGCTGGGCAGGCAGTCCGCTCACCCCTTTGGTTCGCCTTAGGGGAAAGTGGGGCTGTTA